>NC_043745.1:4838247-5073247 GCF_902148845.1 Salarias fasciatus
CCACCATAAATATGTTGCACATTTTTAATGATGTGTACAATGTGCCCTGACATATTCATTGCAAGTACCTCTAACAGCACTAAATTGTCACTTGAAAGTCACAGTGCCGGTCCGGCACCAGCATTTTTTGGGGAGAATTTGAAAGGAATGACGTAATGCGCGCTCCGGCTGGTTAGGTTTCATTTTGTCCGCCATTACTCCGCCAGATGCTTAGTGAGCAACAACTGAGCAGGAGCTTCCAGAAAGTAAGAACAGACTGGCTTCTAGCACTGCCACAGCTCCACACAGACTCCACCAGGTAGAAGAAACTTAAATCTTACTTGAGCGCTTCTAAACGAGCGAAGACGGAGTCCCCCTCTTCCGTGCACGCGAGCCACAGGGACGAGTTTTTCACTAAGCTGCATTACGCCCAAGGCCTGCAGGGGGCGCTGTTTTGCATAAAACGTGCAAACTCCTCAACGCACCTTTAAATAAAGTGACAACTGATAACCTTTGTTGTGCTTTGGTCCGTTTACACGACACGGCGCTCATAGCCACTGAAAAGGTAACTTCTTGAAAATGGCTCCGGAGGTGGAAAATGCTCCATCACTACAACACGGAAAAGAGAGAATCTAACTTTTGAAAAGGCTTCAAGGTTAAAGGTTAGTATAGCTGACGATCAGTGGAATAACAGTTGAACTTGCTGGTCTGTCCATATGAATGTTGCGGTTCTCCCATCGTTAATGTCTAGTGTTTTATGTTCTCATACACCTATACCTCGTTTCAGCGTTTGTGTTGTTTTTGAGTAAATGCATCATTTTTTTAAGCCAAAATTTTTTAAATGAAAACACTAAAACAACGTGTTTTTACTTGAAGCCTTATCATTTAAACAGGGCCTGAAAAACCATGACAGAAGCCGTGTGCTTTCTTTCTTTGTTTTTTTTTAATTTTGGATGGAAGCTGTAACTTACTCATTGTTTTGAAGACACATTCTGGAGCTTCAGAGCAACAATAATGAGTCTGAATTTCTCTCCAACTATTTTGGAGCTCAAGCTGCGATGCTAATTAAATAAAACTAGGAAAAGAACGGAAACATTCACAGCAAATGTTGCAGCCTGCAGTCTGTATGATGATCGTTTTATGAGGTAGCGGTTCAAAGAAATCACTTTTCCTAGTTTACACAAAGCTGGCTGCTTTACACAGGTTTGCAGAGAGGTTCATTTGCTGTGATTCAGTTGTTATCAACCTCAATAAAACAGAGTGAAACTACGCTGTGATGCTAATGCTGATGGAACACAATTCAGCCGAGATAATCTGACGGCATCTTTCACTGGCACAGAGCGAGACTTTTCATCACCGAGCTCTGCGGTGCAATAACAGACTCGCCATACAGTAAGCAGCATTATTAAGCCTCCGGCACATTCTTGGCCTGCCGATGGATTTGTTACATGCAGCAGGTCAACCTTGAAACAAGTTAATTACAGCTCTAAATATGTACAGCCTGACTCTAATTACACACTGTGCAGTGACTCCACTAACGACTCAACAAACCTAATCCTAACTCTTTAGGAGCCAGTAATGTTCGCATGCGTGCGCGCTCACACACACACACACACACACACACACACACTAGTCTGCTCTAACAAAACCTGTGACACCTAGATAAACTGGAGAAATAATTCAGGATTTAAACTGCAAATCTACTCATAACACAGGCGCACACACACACACACACACACACATGCACGCACGCACGCACGCGTACGTGTGCGTGTCTGTGTGGACACACAGCACATCTCTCTCTCCGGCAGACCTCACCTCCCACACATATTACTTTGGCAGTGATGGAACAACAGCCTCCCTCCCAGGAGAGAAGACCAGTGCACAGGAGGAAAAAAACGGAGAGATATCAGTCTCTCAGATTAAAACACTAAATATACCGAGAGGTTTCATCCTCTTTCCATCTGTCAACTATCCCTGCCCACCACCCTCTATTCAACAAACTTTGTCTTCAGAAGTTCGAGCTCATCGCCGCAGCGATCCTTTGCCGTCGGAACAACATGAGACTCTTATTTTCAGATCCTGCCACTTCCTGTTTAACAGGCATGTGCCAGTGTGGGTCTTCACGTGGATTTCTTGCTCTGATGGAGACACAATGTGTTTACTGTCGGAGATTGTGGGGATGTGTCATCTGTTCAGGGACTAAAATACAGTCATCCGAGGGAAACGGTGACAGTCCTGACGACACCGGGCTGCGGGAAGCCGTTGGACTCGTTACACAGGAAGGCACAAGAAAACAGATGTATGAATCAGCAGCAGTTTGTGTTCAAATCCGCAACACATGCAGAAGTGTTTCATAAAAAAAAAAAAAAAAAGTGAAGTGTAAATACCTGGATCTGGAGCTACACCAGGGGTGTCAAACATCAGGCCCATGGGCCAAAACCAGCCTGCATGACGCTCCAATCTGGCACAACTAACAAAATTTAAAACATTCAATGAAAAAACACTAAGAGTAGCAAGCACGATGACCTGATGCTGCAATGAAAACTGGCTCCCTGGTTGATAAGCTATCTTCAAAGGCATGCTGTCAGGGGAGGTTTGGAAAAAGACGCAGAGGGAAACAGCTAAAGGAGGAGTGTTTGGCACATTTCCTTTTACTTTACAGCAGAAAGTATCATTAAAATTGGCTTTATGTTGAGATTGTGTATGTGATTTTGTGCAATTTGTGACAATATTGACATTTTTATCATGTAGCGATACTGTTTGACATAACAAAGACAAGTTTAATGTTAAAGGTGCTTATGACAATAATTTACTGGTTTCTCACATTCTGCACTTGCACATTATTCTATAAACTGTATAGAATATAGATGTCAGGATTAAAGTTTGAGCCACATTTGAAACACAGTACAACAGCTTTGAGAATGATCTGCAAAAATGTGCTCAACATTTTCGAAAGTTCTCTATTAAATCCATTCACAGTGGATTTGAGGCTGTAGCGTTGGATAAATGTTGGTTACTGTGCAGCAGATGAAATGAGACGGTCACTGCAGAATTGTAATGCCACAGCAAATTAATCCACACAGCGGACTGAACCTGAACTTAATTAGTTTCAGTAATTTCCATCCAGCCTGTTGGCGCAGGTATGTGAAGCAGCTCAAACAGGACCGATGTTACTTAAGGAGTCACACGCCATCACATCACTGAAGTCCATCTCCCGCGACTTTAAAGGTACGTTAACACCTGAGAGCAATTCTGTTACGAGAGAAAACCGTCCACTTAACATGACATGAGTTTTCGTTTTTCAATAGAGCGATCTCTGTTTCTGAACGCATGAATGGGGCTCTCGACAGTTCATATCTGTTTCTTCCTTCTGTGGCTGTAAAACTTACCCAAACATCTCCATGTGAAAATGTTGAGCACTTGAGCTTGATGCGCATATTCTTGCTTTTTTGTTTCTCTGGAGCTACATTGTGTGCCTCTTCTGCCATTTAATTCCACACAATTCTTTTTTTTTTTAAACAGCAGAAGACAAAATACTGGAGGAAGCCAACAGTATTGCTAACAGCTAGAGGACTACTGATGTCAGCACAGAAGTCATACTGCGTCTCGCTAGCTTACGGTCGGGTGAGTTGACAGAGTTTATAGTGTAAAGAAGAGAAACATAAAAATGTGTTTGTGCCAGTTCTGTCTGTAAGCCATGATTGTTTTTTTTCTCGGTGTCACAAAAGCTCCCTGAGCTTCTATTTACTTTGTGTGTGCAGGCCCAGCTGGAGCCTGCTCCGTCTGGTTAGAGGAAAAGTCACGGCAGACTGAACCTGCTCCACTTCTCTTTATCCTCTGACCTAAAATCTTTCTGTTCTTCGCTTCACCTCGTAATGACCACAAACGACCCTTCTGAATGTCCACCTCAAGCAAAGCAAACTCTGCTCGATGTAAAAGATGTAGCACTCAGTCCCGAGTATTGCTGACGTGTAATCGGGGACATCTGAAATAATACCAGAGGGCCAGAGATACATGTGATTTATGTTCTGTCGGTGCTCATAGCTCCAAGACTGAGAGGCTACAGTGGAAGGATCCATGGTTCCTTTGTGTTGAGCCTCTTTATCTGCCATCACACAGGCAGGCTGAGTCCTGGGGCTGTGGGAGGAGGGGAAGGCTTTGTCAGAACTTCTCTTCATTATTGAAGACAACTCCTGCCTTCCACCCAGTGTGTGGTTAGCCAGAGGAGGGCCATCGGTCAGGGACGGAGAATGACTAAGCGCTGCTCTGAACACCACAGTCAGGTCCTTTACTTCCTGTGGCCATCCACACACGGTTTCTCCCCAGTGAGCTCAACTCGAAGACGTCCACTCCCGCTTTTCTGCACATCACTTCACAACAGCTCACATCTTGTTAATTCAATTCTTCCTGGGAAGAAACACACAAAACAGCAGTGCTGATTGCTGTGAGAGAAGCGTCATTCAGGGACAGCGGCATTTAATTCCCATTATGTTATCTAGCCTTTAAAAACAGCCATGTCCAAAAAACACACAATAACACATATCTACAAAACAGAATGAAAAACAACCTCTAAAAACTCAAATATAATATATCCATATCTATTCCACAGGTAATCTTTACACACTGTGCATACTCAAACACACACACACACACACACACACACACACACACACACACACACACACACACACACCACACACACACACACACACCACACACACACAGGCCTGCTCTTACTAAACCTGTTTGAACATGTTTGAAAAGAGGCAGGATGAAGTAAAACTCATTAAATTCTTCTCCTTCTCCAATAATCAACAATGTTTGAAATATATTTTCTTAATTCTGCTAAAAAAAACAATCAAACGATTTAAAAATAAAACCTTTCAGAAAAAAATTAAAAAAAAAACCCACTGCAGCACCACTCAAGATGAAATTGGGGTGTATGAAGCTGAACTAAAATGTTTTAGACACCCTGGTTTATGGTCAGTTAGTTATGTAGGAAACACTCATTTGGACTGTCAAATTTACCCTCTTAAATTTGGAGATTTACATCTTTAAAATAATTGGCTCTAAATTAAATTACCACTTGAAATATAATCAGACTTATTGTTTTTATTGTAAAAGTTTCTACTTTATTCCTATGTGTGCATGTTGGTGTGGGCGGACGTCTCTACAATTGTTTGGTTTCAGTGTAAAGTTTCAGCAAATCAGAGAGATCAGAACGGTCGACGGTCTTCTTTGAGAGGGTTCGATGTTGGTGACTACTGGTTCTTCTTGAACACATTCTTTTCTGGAAAAACCAACAAGGGGAGCACTTTTTATATCAATTGAAATTGAGGAGAGAAAATGCACTGGGTCCCAGATTGCTCTGATTTTGGACTTTATCCGTTATTTGCAACCTTAAGTCCTGGTCCTGGTCTTGGTCCTAGTCTTGGTCCTGGGACGCTGTGGTCTTGGTCTAGTCTTGATCCTGGGATGCTCTGGTCTTGGTCCTAGTCTTGGTCCTGGGATGCTCTGGTCTTGGTCTAGTCTTGGTCCTGGGATGCTCTGGTCTTGGTCTGGTCTTGGTTCTGGGATGCTCTGGTCTTGGTCTGGTCTTGGTTCTGGGATGCTCTGGTCTTGGTCTGGTCTTGGTTCTGGGATGCTCTGGTCTTGGTCTGGTCTTGGTTCTGGGATGCTCTGGTCTTGGTCTGGTCTTGGTCCTGGGATGCTCTGGTCTTGGTCTGGTCTTGGTCCTGGGATGCTCTGGTCTTGGTCTGGTCTTGGTCCTGGGATGCTCTGGTCTTGGTCTGGTCTTGGTTCGGGATGCTCTGGTCTTGGTCTTGACTCAGTCTCGCCTGATCTTGACTACAACACGATCACTTCTGAACAAAATAATTTACTGCTGATGTTTACTCTCTCCATGAACAAACCAATTTTCACTTTAAGTGTGAGAACATCTGTGTATTACTGAGTTCATTATAAATCCACTGAACAAAAATATAAACACTTTGGTTTTTGCTCCCATTGTTCATGAGCTGAAGATCAAAGAGTTTTTCTACAGACACAAACAGCCTTTTTCTTTCAAGTATTGTTGGAAAAAGTGTCTAATTGTGTGATCGTACTTCTCCTTTGCCCAGATAATCCCTCCCCCTCACAGGATGCTATTAGACAGCAGTATTATTTCACAGGCGTATCTTAGGTTGACCACAATGAAAGGACATTAAAATGTGCAGTTTAAACAAACACCACAATGCCACACGTCTCAACGTTTGAGGGCGTGTGCAAGTAGCATCCTGACTGTAGGAATGCTGAACCGGATCTGTCGCCTGTGAATTGAGTGTCACTTCTTTACCATAAGCCGGCCTCACAACTGCAGACTACAGGTGGCCACAGCGGCTCAGGACCTCCACATCCAGCATCTTTACCTCCAACATGGTCTGGCAGTCACCTGGGCAGCCGCTGCAACAATCGCTTTGCAGAACCAAAACATTTCTGCACAAACTTTCAAAAAGCGCCTCAGGGAAGCTCATCTACATGCTCGTCTTTCTCATCGGGGTCTCCACCTGACTGCAGGTTTTTTTTTTTGGTCATAACCAACGTGATCAGACAAACGGTCACATTTTCGGGCATCAGGAGTTTTCGTCAAAGACTTCTCACGGTTTTCACCGTGCTGGGCAGTGGGGTTATGGTGTGGGAGGTCTGTTTACCTTTTTGAAAGGCAAACAACAGATTGAAACAGTCACACAGTCATTTTTCTCTTCACTATGGCTTCAGCACCACGGACAGCTCCACAGCCAAATCACATGTTTTTTTCAGTTACATTTAAAGAAAGCAAGGAAGAATCCACTTCAGGTTTTGGACATTAAGTCTGGGAAGGTTCAGGTGTTTTTAAATCCTGATGCTGATTGACTGCAGACTATAGAGTACGCTACAACAAATACATTTAATAGCTACAAACCACAAGCTGACCTGTGTTGTGGCACATGTGGTAAAAGCTACTAAAAAAAAAAATGTATGATTAGAACATTTAAGTTACAATGAAAGCTAATCGAGCATCAAAGTGGTTGTAATAATTGTGGGGCAGCAAAATTATGCAATTTACAAAATAGCAATTCAATGCTTTTTAAATTCAACATTGAAAATTGCACAGAAAATGTTATTAATCAAGATCAAGTGTGGCAAATAAGAAAAGTTTAACCAATACCAATCACTAATCATCCATCCAGCCACCTGTCCTGAAACCAATCCAAAGTAATTATGGACTCATCACAAATTGCATAAAATACGATGAAGACTAAAAAAAAAAAAAACACTGTCAATCGGTGAGTTTTGAGGTTGTATTACTAACGTGTGAAGGAAAGTTTTTACTCTTCCAAACGTGACTGAGGTGCTGGCTAATCTTAATCTTTTTGCCTCATATTCTGTTATTATCTCCACTTCCCCCCTCGGGGAGGATGAAGTGTTGGGCTCGAGATCTGGGATGAGGCTTGCCGTGTTCCTTACCCAGAGCCATGAAGTCCTCATGGTCCCAGGCCTGCAGCTGGGCCAGCGGCCCGCTGTACAGCAGCAGTCCGTCGGCCACGTCTGTGATGAACTCCAGCGACACGTGGCTCTCGAAGCAGGGCATCATGGGAGGAAACCAGGCATAGCCGTTGCCTTGGAAACTGTGCTTGTTCTGCTGGCATTCAGGCCCCTCGAACTGAGCCGGGCACTGGCACCTGGGGAGAGAGGGGAAAACCAGAATTACAGCCGTTAATGTTGGGGAGGGTCTGGGGAGGGTTAGGGCTTAAAAACAGACCCCAGCTTTCCACAAACCACTTTCTGGATTTAGCTCGTTCATCACTGGCGTTTGCAGTGTGTGCCTCTGACAGCGCTCCCCTTCGGCTACCCGTCTCTCACTCCGTATGCTTCACGGATGCAGATGTTCTCATTAGTGGTGAAACCACAGGGAGAATCACCACATCACTAGGAAACTCCTCCTCTCTGTATTTCCAGGCATTCCGGCGCTCATTTGTACCACTGCTTCCTGCAACAATTTCACCTCTCACCCCCCTCTCCTCAGCTGCGTTTCATGATCCGGTTTATGAATTTATGATTCTCAATCCTTTTTCTTCGCTCGAGCACCTTCCCACAATGTGTGACCTTTTCTGTCCGTGTGAAGCATTTATCTCTGAAATGTGAGGTGAAAAAAAAAGTGACTAAATCAATGAATTTCTGTCTTGTGTTATGGGAAAAAGAAGCAGAATAAATCCACAGATTGGTAAAATACAGTGACACTTTCCTAAGCTCCACTCACCATGCAAAACACAATATGGTATTCTGAGAGTGTGTTGTTTTAAATTTGTCACCCTTCCTTCCTGAAGAGTCGTGGATGAATCAGTGCGGATGCTTTCAACTCAATCCACATGTTGGGGGCAATTATGACATATAGAGATTGCACACACAGACACAGGCTTGTGGGTGAGAACGAGGTATTTCTCCGGGGGAATTCTTCAGTCCCTAATAAGTGAGTTTTTCATTGGTTTGTGTTATTCACACTTCAACTGCATCTTGAGATATTTTCAGATTTTCAGCCTCGTGGAACCGACAAAGCCACGAAAAGATGTTACAAACACACACACACACACACACACACACACACACACACACACACACACACACAGCACAAAAAGCATTGGTGTTCAGCAGACAGCTCATTTCTCATCTAAATGTTCCTTCTTTCTCCAGCTCATTTTCCTGCCTGTGCTCCCGTCCAGGATTGAAAGACACACACACACACACACACACACACACACACACACACACACACACAGTCAGGAATCATACATCTCACGTATATCACCACGTCTGAGCAAATAAAGGCGGGATATGTCGCTGGAGTACGGCTTGAATCGCACAAACACGCTCACAAACCGGCATGTTGGAGGAATGCTAATGCACCGTGTAACAAAGGAATGCAGATCGAGCTCCACAATGGTACGATGCCACTGCGCGTGTTTCTGAAATGTGCCGTCCATCACACCCAGCCAACTCACTGCGGAGGGCTCAAGCAGTTTGCTCCGTTTGTGACGTTACCAGGTTTGCTTTCTTGATGTTCAGTAATGTCTGCTGGTTTGGTTTGGGCTCAACGCTGAACATCCAGCTTTGACTCTCCATTATGAACAGCAGAAAGTTTCTACCTCTCAGCCTGGTTCTTCAAAACAAGTCCATCTCTACATGTACATATCTGTATATACAGTACATAGTGATAATTTTGCAACAAACTGTACAGCCCCATCATCACAGTACTGATATATTTTATGTGTGATCCAACAGTCTGCAGAAAGCCAAAGGTAGAGCTCATAAATCACAGCTGTAGGTTTTTGATCTGCGTGGTATTGATGCACGTGGCTCCCAGCGCTACATTATGTAACTACTTATTCAATTAGTGAAGCGTAATGAGTGATTACTCCATTAATTCCTCAAGTACTGCGTGGTTTGAATGCGGGAGCGCGGTAATGGTGTGATGTACCAAGCACTTGTGGCACAGATGAGAGCCAGTAATGGAAACCATCAGGCTTTAGAAATTCAGCCAAAGCAAAAACATTCACAAAAGTGATTTTTTTTTTCAGTATATTTTTAGATAAATGATTTTAATCATCAATGATACAGGTGGAAAACGAAACGAGATTGATTTTGAATAATAGCCCATCATTTGTATAGCCGCTTAGAGGCAGCGGGGAAACCTGAACATTTGTATTTCCATTTCGGGCACCATAATTCTCCCAGCTCGAAACAATTGGAAGCATAGTTTTAGTCACAATTGCGAAGCCCAGCAATCCTCTTAAGGCGGCTTTTGTTTTGCTCTTTCCTTGTCAGCGGGGGAATTGTGTTTGTTAGCGTCGGGCTGGGTGCCGTAATCCCGCCCGGTCCCCAAATCTCATTAATCCCAGTGCCTCCATTATCTGCATGCTCTTCCCTCAATCTTGCAGGGTAATCTGTTTGTGTGTGTCGGGCCGGGGTCATATCTGAAAGCCTCTGGAGCAGAAAACTATCCTGCAGCAATTCTATCTTTTATTAACTCTTATCTTATCGCTGTTTGTTATTCTCTCCCCCTTCACACTCCTGTTGCTGCAGTTTTTCCACTTTCGGCAATGATTTTTTCTCGTCAGTTTCTTTCATCTTTCCTCTACGTTTTTTTCCCCCCATTCTTTTTGCTCCCGTCCCTTTTTCCGTCGTCTTTCCTGGTTTTTTCTGCCTGTTCGAATCTTTTCACAAGCTCATTTATCTGCTATTATCAATAACTCTTTTCCTTTTCCTGACATTCCTCGCCGTGTCTGTCTCCTCCTCTGATCCTGCAGAATCACACAGCAGATGTTCGCGGGCGCTCGGCTACTGTAACGTGATTGAAAATGTGACAATCACACACCGCGTGTGTGTGTCTGTAGGATGACAACTTTTTTTTTTTTTGTCTGCTTTGCCTTGTTCTCTGCCTGCCGACTATTTGGCTGCTGCTTCACAAAGAAACATTTCCAGACACTTCCAGCCTGGCTTACATCCAATTTTTAATAAAAAGAAGATGTGGCACGTGACGTTTCCAAGACTGCAGTGAATCACCCCCAGTCTTCACTTATGTAACTGTACAAAATGAAACTCCAATTTCTGACTGTAAATCATGATAACAGTTACTTTCAGGTCTTTTTTTTTAATATAACAGAACCACATTGTCTGTTAAATGGGCTCTATACGAATAAAATTGGATTCTTTTGAATTGCCGGTACGGTCAGGCTTCCTCTGTACATTGGTTTCTAATGTAGCATTTTGGATTTTTCCCCATCAGGAACAGGTCAGATTCAACCAAAGCCTGCTATGCTTTCACTCTATACCACACAGCAATGAGGAAGTTTGCCTCTTTAGCTAAAAACAGATCATCTGCAGGATCTGTGACAGTGGAACTTGGGAGTTTGTGGTCTGATTGTTACCTGTTGCTCCCTGTTTCTGTCCGATCCTTAACTCTCCTCCACTCCCAGAACCCAACTGGAGCAACAGAGTGTCTCCTCCTCTGGGTCTGGTTCAACACGTATTCCTTCTGTTAAAAGTGAGTTTTTCTTTTCCACCACCTCTTATACTTGCTCAGGTGGAACTGTTGGTTTTTCTCTGTCAACGTGTCTTTGAATGACTGTGTTGACGTGAAAGAAATAAAACCGAACAGGAAATGAAATAAATTTTACAGAGGAAATCAATGTTTTTTCCTAGCATTGCCTTACATGACTACACTTGACAACTCATTCCACATATTTTCTTCATGTTTCTCTACACACCTTTTGCTGGTTGTTGGTGCTAATTATTATATGTCAAGCACGGTAACACAACACAACTAATTTAATGTTTTCTATGCACTTGCAGATATACTGCAGTCAGTCAAGCTGATAAATGGCACTTGGTTTGTTTTTCCTAATTTCCTATCAAAACAGACTTGCTCTTTTGTCGAGGGACTAAATACTGTTTGAAAGAAAAACTTCATGTTTGTTATTTCTCCCTCTTTTTTCTAGTCATGGTGCTAATGATTAGCTCTAAGCACCAATGAATAACAGCTAACTTCTTGTTTCTTGTGCTTCTGTAGATTTATTTCATGTGAGTTGCTGCCTCAGACATTTTACTATTACAACACTGGCAGACAACACTGCATCGCGGTTACTTTGATTTCACACACTGTCACATTTACATCTTATGTATGAAGGTTGTGAGCCGCTTCCACATCTTCAGCTAAATGATTATCTTTGAGTGTTAACGGTGAGTCGCTTGTCAGCTTTAATCATGTGGGTTTAAAGATTTTTCACTGAAGTGCATGTGAATGTGTGGAAACCTTTTCAGTTAATGAGTCTACAGCCAAGTAAAGGTAAAGTTTTGTTAATCAGCAGCTTAATATTCTCTCGTTGGCAGCATAGCGCTCTCACAGTGTGCGCTGTGGCTTTCAAGTTCTCCCGTCACACTTGTTCCGAATCAAGCTGGACGGAGCCAGACTTCGCAACGAGCCCTCAGACCCGTCTTTTCAGTGAAGACAGAGAAACTTTCCCCCCTTCGGCAGACGAATGTGAGCACGGCCTTCCAGTTTTCAGCCCGGCACATCCATCATTCTGCACAGCGAAGCTTAAAATTTCCACTGCAGACCAAACACGGTCCGGAGAGGAGGGGGAGTTAAGCACTTTTGTTGTCAAGACGCGAAACACGGCACATTTCACTTCCACAAAACAGTTTCAGAACTCAGAATATGACAAATGTGCTTCATTATCAAGGAGACAGTTTCTATTGTTCCAAAACAATTATTAAGAGCTCCACTGAAGAATCTCCTGTAAAGCTGTATTAAGAAACAAAGTTGTGATAATTGCTTTTGAGGTTAATGAGACAATTAGTTGTGGTTCCTGCAGACAGACAACCTCCACAGTAACGGGGTTCCAGCAGATGAGCGGATTTTATCACTGAAGAAAGAAACGTTCAGAGGTGGTCAGACAGACTATTCTGAAGATCGATCCAACATTCAACGACTGACGGCAATGAGGTGTGCAGCAGGACTCAGCTCACCTTAGAGGCAGATTTTGAGGGTAAAACTGAACAAAAACTTTGCGAGTTATTAAAAGACAAGTTATTAAAAGACAAAGATCTAAAGAAAAGTGCAAAGTTTGAAAGGCAAAGTGGAAGTAACACACTGAAGATATTCACTTACTGTATTTAACTTTGGATCTGACAATATTTTCATTTTGAATTAGCTTTAATGCAACTTGATATTTTTTATCCAAATAATTTTTAATTGAAATATATTCCTGCCTTTTAGTAGCAGAAAACTTATCCTTTTAACAGAAATAATTTCTAATTTGTAGGTACATTAGGCACAAAATAACCACCATTGTGTAATTTCTGCACTTTGTTGTTTTGCTGACAAACACATTAAACCAAAGGTCTGCAATCGACAATAAAATGTGAATAAGAAGTTAAAAAATACTTTAGAAAATTGAATTAGATATAATCAGTTCCTAGTCTAGTCAATATTACTTTAGCTGAACCAGGCACACTGTACAAACATTTCAAGACACAGCAGAGCTGGAACGGTTGAAATCACATTGATTTTATTCTCTGTCACACTTCTGGGACTCCTGGCTGCTTCTGAACAGTGCGCCCAGTTATCAGAACTGTCTTAACATGCAAAGTGATACAACCTTGTTTGCAGATGAGATTGGCAGCGAGAGTGAGAGCAGCGCAGAGACGTGTCCATCGCTCTGATAACTGTGCGCTTTGTGTGTCTGTGTTTGGAGCATGAGAGTAATCCAGGGATTATGTCTGACGTGGATCCAGCCAGTCATGGCCGCGGGGTCCGGCAGTGAGACACATTACAGCCAGCCGCACTCAAATCCTGCCCTTTTCATTCACTGCTTCTAATTAAATGAAGCTGAAGGGGAAAATTAACTTCTACAAGTCGCAGCAGAAAGCTTAGTGGACACGGTGTGTAGAGGCTTTATGTTCATCTGGTGTCACATATGTTCTGACAAAACGTGTGAGTGTGTGTGTGTGTGTGGTTGTGCCTAAAAACACCTGTAATAGCATTCTGCTCTGGCTTTGTTCTTTGTGATGTTTGAATTCAGACTAGTTCAACATGATGTGAACACCGGCTTTACAGATGGTTCTTTTTGCACAAAGGAAACAGATTATTCCTAATGAGAGTTTCATGAAATCCAAAATGCAGAAACATGTTTTACTATCAAGAGATTATCAAACACATTTTACTTCAGGGTTTGCATTCAGTCCAGTTGTATCTTGAGTGTCGCAGACCAGTAAAATGGAGCCACAAAAACCTTTACATGTAAAATTTAAGAAAATGATGGTAGAAAATGACTCCAACCTCAACATCGAGTCAATTTTGCTGAAACGTTTTGCAGTGAAATACAATGAAGAAAAGTTCAAGTTCAAGAAAAGTTTCCCTGCAGCTGCTGCATTATGGGTATTTTTATAAACTCCCCCTGGCTGCGTGCCTTTAAGGCTAATGCTAGTTAGCTAGCTTTCACGACAACATCACTGATATCGCAGCTGTGGTCTCAGTATTATGTTGTGTCCACTACTCCAAATATTTGTTAGAAAAATAAATACAAAAACAAACAAATAAATAAATAAATAAATCTATGTTTTCTTCAACATTTGAGCAACTTGGTTGGTGGTTTGGCCAGATTGGAGCCATTTGCAGGCTGGTATTGGCCCACGGGCCTTATGTTTGACATCCATGCACCATCATGTCTTAGTAAGTTACTGTACAGGTGCATCTAAAACTAGTCTTTTATAAAGTTGAACAGATGCGTCATTTTGTTAGAAAGTAAAGCTAAAATTCAGGAGATGATTTCCGTCCTGTGTAATCAGAGTGTGAGCAGTGGAATTATTCAGGCTCTGCCCACACACACCTGATGCAGTCGTCATTGTCCAGCTCACTCGAAGAGACTGCCAGTCGTAACTTTCAAGGTTTAATTTGTACGTAGAGATGAGGTGAAAATTAACAGACTTTAATGAATACAGACTCACATTCCAACACAACAATAACAACTCCTAACCAAGGTCATCACGTCTTACTTTTCCTCTTTTCATCCAAGCAGGTTTTTACAACATACCCAAGACTTGCTTTGAGGGTTTTCTTTTGTCCTCATCATAAACGTCATCTGGTGCTGGATGAGGTGTCTTTCATCAGCTGGTGTTACTGGTGTGAGAGCGTCCTGTCTCATCTGACAGATGATCACACCCCCTGCTGTGCGTCCACTCCGGCAGGATGCTGCTCCAGATGTGGGACAGCAGGTAGGCTCTCTGGTTCCTGCTCATTGGCCTCGCTTCCTTATTTCACTGGATTCATAATCCTGTAGCAGTCCTCTTCAGGGCGGATGGCTCAATAACCGCCTCAGTAACACCAGCTGATAAAAGGATACATCATACACCACCGCCTGATGACGCTTTTGACAAATAACATGTCAAAGGTATGCTTTAATAACCTACACGACTGAAAAAAAAGAAAAGCACAATACTGTTGAGTAAAGAAAAAGCAAAATGATTAATTGAACTGCCATGCAAGGTGTTCGCACACTATTGGGTGCAAAATGGACAAATGAACCTGGTGAGATGGGGATCGAACAGCCCAACTTGAAATTGGAAAAAGACTTGCTCGACCTCTCGAAGCAATGCTTCTGACTGTGGTTTATGAATGCCTTCAACTAAAATAGTGATGGACTGGAGCCTTATGCAGGGAGCCTTAAAAGGTGCACAAGATGGATAACTGCATTGATTGATTAACCTCATAGTTACATTCTGGTCTCATTCCCTGTATGAGGAGTAGTACTGGACTGCTATCAGGGTCAGAATGCAGAGGAGCACACAGCACAGTTGCTGTGGGTTGCTATTGGAAGACACACTGCCGCAGTTATTCCTAGGAAAAACAGGTGGTGCCACAGCTTCGTTTTTGTTTTGTTTTTTTTGGATGCTGAACAATAAGCTCAAAAAGCTCACCAGCTACACTGACCAAGTCTACCTACGTGTCATGTAAACCCAACAAGCATCCATGGATGGACTTCAAACAAGCTGAAAGACCAAACAGTGACACTGTCCAAGTATCAATTAGGATTTGAGAACAGCAGCAACCAAGAAGTGATTTATTGTTTGACACAGAACATGCTACACCTTGAAGGAGACGGACTGCAACCCCAGAGAACCACGGGAGACATCACTGCTGTGAGTCTGTAGGACTGTTTTCTTTCTCCTGTAATGTCTGTAAAGTCAGGAACATGTTGACTCAGATAAATTAATCCGTACATTTCTTACCTCCAGGGTAGACTATTGCATTTCTGTACTAGCAGGGTGTCCCAACAGCTGATTAGGAAGTCTTGATTGATTAAAAATGCTGCAGTGGGAGTACTATGATACTCTTATAACAGCAACTAACAGGAGAGATCACATCACTCCAATATTAGCTTCTCTTTGGTTTCTTGTTAAATAGAATTTGAAATGTTTTTACTTATAAAGTTACTACTAATTACGCTCAATCTGTTACTCCCATATTATCCAGCAGAACACTTTGTTCTCAGAGTGGTGTTTACTGGAGGTTCCTCAGTCCTCTAAAAGCAGAGCAGGAGGCAGAGCTTTCAGCTATCAGGCTCCTGTCATGTGGAACCAGCTCCCAGGTGTTGTAAGGGACGCTGACACAGTCTCTGCTTTGGAGGCTCGGCTCAAGACTTCTTTATTTAGTAAAGCTCACAGTAAGAGCTGCTTCAGGACACTCTGGACCTTTCTCTAGTGAAGCTGCTGTAGGTTTAAATACTGGAAGACTTTTACTGCACTGAGCTTCTTCCCTTCTCACTCTCCTCCCATGGCTGTTGTGATTGTGTTGGGTAGTTTTGTTTGTTTGTTTGTTTTTTTCCTCTCGTCCCATCAGGTTAGTGTAGTTTAAACTGACTAGCACAGTTCTCCTGCCAGTAAATTCATAGCCGGTTATTTTCTTTAGCTCTTACATGACAGACGGACAACACTTCACAGAGGAGGAAGCTCTGGTTACTCCTAAACAAGTGTGAGAATTGGCTGTTAATTTCGTCATAACATTCAAAGCGTGCACGGGGGTTGAGACAGTGATAAAAGCAGAGGCCCACACACTGGTGTTGTATTTAATTGGTTGCAAAGAGCCCTTCACTTCCACCATTAAAGATCCGAGCCCGAGGATACGTGGAGCATCAGGCTGAATTACGTAAAGTTTAAACAGGGTCAACGTGTCTCGTCTGCCATGAGAAGCACCGGAGAGCGGATTTCATCATCGCTGTTTGTAGCTGAAACGATTTGTTGAGACGCTCTCACCCCACTTTTTGGCCTTGTTTATGGAGGGATATATGGTAATGAGGACGCTCTCCTTTAGCTCACTTGTTTGCTGGGTTTTGGAAACAAGAACTGGCAGTATGTGACAGCTAACAAGCTGGCTCTTTCATCTGGGAGGAGGTTGTGATGGGTGTGTTTCTATTTATAATACTAAGAAACACAAAAGCAGCCACGAGCTGTATTTTGAGTTCGACAATGCTAACAGACTTGAAGAAACTCCTTGTCTGTTGGTCTGTGAAAAGGCCGGGCAGTTAATGTCTCACAGTGTAAAGCTGCAAGTTCTCAACCCAAAAACTGCAACATCTGGCTCTGAATCCAAAGCAATTTATGATGAATTTGGGGAAAAAAAGCATTCAGAGTGACAAGAAAAAAACATAAAAAATTTTTCTTAAACACTTTATAAATGACAAAAATATAATTTCTAATGTCTTGTAGATCATGCTCAATGTTTCCTCATGCATATTCACTTTGCATGTGTTTTGTGGGTGATCAGCAATACCAAAAAGATTTAGCAAAAAATAAAAAACAAACAAAAAAACAAAACAAAAGAAAAAAAAAACACAAGTGTGGGAATTGAACCAGTGAACTCTTGATCCCATCACTGTGACAGCTGTACTTACACTCGTGACTGAGGTGATCTGCAACTCTCTTTCAAACAGATTCAATCATAAATGAAGCAAATATTTTTCAACACTTCAAGCTACAAATTGCGCATAAAAAATGCTTTGAGACTTCTGTTTTGTTTGATCACAGACACATCTTTGAAATCCTTGAAATGTGAATATAAATGCAGTTAAAAGTTAATTATCATAAAAGTTATGTTATTCATCCAAACAATATATAACCACATTTGGTTGAGGACTGTTTACAAAAAACTACTTACAAGATTTAATAAATTATGTATTATTTTTATTTATTTATTTTTTAAATTTTAGAAATGCTTAATTCAAAATTAAACAAAACACTGGCTTTGGTTTCAAACTAATCTCACAAATTTGAGTGTGTGAAAAGAAAGAGGAAGGTGCAACGAAGTCAGACCACATTTAAGTTAAACTGATTACCCTTTAAAGCTCGTGTCCGGAGTTTTGAAAGAATGAGAGCTTTTTTTTAGTCCAACCTCTCGAGGTTCCGCCCTCCCTCTGCTGTCATGAGCGACCAAGCCACGCCCCTGTAATTGTGCACGTGCATTATCTGTCGGGTGAAAATGAGAGCCTCCGAGTCCTGCAGCATCCTCCATGTTGAGCTGTTTACGGTGGATGTTCAGCAGACAGTGGATATATCCGAGGTAAGCGGGGTGGCTGCTGCGGCGCTAACTCTCCTCTGCTGGGCGAGCGGCCGTGCTCTCTGGCTGCTCCACACGTTGATTGACAGCATGACAAAGCAGAAGCTCAAAATCTATTGGCTGACGCTGACCGGCGCTTTTTCGGATAACATGGGGGTCTATGAGACGAAGGCGGAGCTTATAAATAAATTTTATATTGCTTTATGCTAATATTATATTGTAGTATCGAACCAGACTGACACATTTAAGCTCTGTTGAAAAATGATACATACGTTGGAAACGAACGGAAACTCCGGACACGAGCTTTAAGGGTTTTTTTTAACAATTTTCTCATAATCGATAAAAGGAAATGTGTCTTCAGCCTGCGTCTCATCCTGCCATAAACTAAAGTTTTTGTCTCCTCCAGAGACACTGGCGCAAGTCACAGTTTCCTTGTCACATGACTTCCTGTCTGGTGCCACTTGTCAGTCTCGCTCAGGTCGTCTTCATTTCCACGTAGCTTCTGTCATGTGAAATCCGATGTGCATAATTAGAACCTGTGTAATTGGTGTGAAATTAAAACTTTTAATTGCAGAACTTGTTTGACAAACCGAGCAACAAACTGCAAGTTGGATGTGACTTTTGGGGTCTTGAAGTGCTAAAAACAGTATTTTAGCATCTTGAGCAAACGTTCTTCTGCTGACATTGTCACCTTTCAAAAACTATAAGGCCACACTTCCATCCAACAATGTAGCTGCCATTTTTAAGATGAGCACATGGGACGGGTGTACACTGAACTGTAAACCTGTATTTCTGAATGTCGCACATCACAACATAAAAAGCTTGAAGATAAAGAAGGAGTCAGTAAAGTCATAAGTCACAGATTCAAGAGTGGTTGAAGTTTTAAAAAAGTGGAGTCAAATGCTCTATCACCAGCCGGCACAAAATAACTTTTCAGGCACTCAGAGCCCACTTGGGTCCACTCTAATTACTATTCAAAATATTGATGCTCACAGCTCAGGCCCACTTTGGCTAGATTGGGTTCACAGTCTTGACCGAGCAGCAGGGAGGCGAGTGGACTGGTGAAGACCTCTTCATTACATCTTAACTGACCCATATGCTCACTTCACTGGAACTTTTTGAAGATTCTTTTCATGGAATATCAGTTATAGAATTGCTTGCTTTGGTAAAAATATATGACCCCACTAAGCAACATTTCCAGTTGTACTTATCTTGGCATGGCTTTGTTTCCTTTGATTTAAAAAATACATAAATAAATAAATAAATAAATAAATAAACTAACCAAAAATAAAGAAGGATGTTAAATTATACCTCAAACAGAGTGTCTGCTCATGTTTGCTCACAGACGTGGGTGCATTTCTAAACACTGAAATGGAAACAGCGCTTTGCATGTCAACATCCACCAGCTGATTATGGGTTATCCTTTGACTACACATACCGTTGGCAGCTTTAATTACAACATGACTCACAGTGACTGTTCATAATGGAGCTAAAAGTCTTCAGAAAGACAGCTCATGAGAAGAAAGTGATTGGACAAGTTCAAAAGTTTGAGGGGGCTGTGCCTTAGTATTTGTGGCTACATCGCAGTTTGATTTCCATCGGATTCATGTGTCTGCTGCATTATAGCACATACACACTCATCAGCCACGACACTGAACATTTACAAATGAGGAGAAAAACCTCAACCTCGTTAAGGCAGAAAAATTGACAAGTTTCTAGATTTGAAGAGGTTTCTTGACTGGTTCAGATCGTCTACAGACCTGAGCAGGGCCAACCCAAACTAGATAATGCATTTAGGGAGCATAAAGCTGGCCTGTTTGGTCTCATCCCACAGATAAGGTGTAACTACTACAGCTGTTACTGGTACTTCTGAGTGAAAGGTGTCAGTATAAACGCTGCTGCAAGTGCGTTGACGAGTTAGGGTGTCCTTCCTGACTACTGTCCTCTCCTGCAAGAAGCAACGATGGGCAGCAAGCCTCTCGACTGTGGAGCAATGGAGGAAATATGCCAGGTCTGATAAATCACATCTGTATTCATAATGCATGGACGCTCGGGTCCAAGTGCAAGGCTCACTGGGGGATTTCAGGGCAGCATATGGACGACAAGAAGCAAACCTGCTGTGCTGCGTCCATGTGGATGTGCCTTTGACACCAACCACCTACCGAAGCATTGCTACAGGCTTTCTACACTCTTAAGGAGACAGTGGTCACCAGTGGCTTGTTTGATGATTAATTTAATCATAATGAGGTTAGAGTCTTCCTGGTGCCACCTGGCAAGATTTGCTGCTAACATCTCAATACAAGATACCACAGCTCAGAGGTCTGATAATCTAGAAGAATGATGTTAAACATATGACCTGTGGGCTAAAACTGGCCCCCAAGAGGCTCCAGTTTGGTTCGTGGTAGACACAACATATCCCTGAGGCCAAACCTGTGACATTTTAATCAGGTGTGTATCCTCTGCACCACTACAAAGACAAGCCTTATAGTTTAAATTGACCACTCAAGATGAAACTGGGCTGTTTGTGGACCCTGAACTAAAATGTGTTTGACACTCCGGGCACAGACAGACCAGGGCTCTCGGTGTTTGCAAAAATTCGACCTAGACAACACTAGGCAGGTGGACATGAAGCGATGGCTAATTGGTGTACATCACTCCTTTAATTTCCTTCTGGCTGTATCTATTATAATTTCCCCAGTGGTTTCTCACCTAATGGACTTTCATTCTCTATGTTGCAAATGAGAGAAATGTGAGGGTAATACTGATGATCATTGCTACTTGAATTTCAAGGCGGACAGGATGAAGCAGTTCCCAATTTCCTGACATAAAGCCACATGACATAACCCACATTCTGTGTTGCTCAGAGAGTCTAGAGGCCAGTTCCAAGAAAGCTGCAGCTGTGGGACTTCTTCCTGTCAGGCGCAAGCAGAAACCTCGCATCGCAAGATGTTTAGTGATCTTGATGCCCACGAAAGAGCATTCAAACCTCAGGACATGCCTGCTCACTGTGTGCTCTCCTTTCAGTGGCAAAATGAAATGCTTGGGATGTCACTGCAGCCGTAATGCCCCCCCCCCAGAGCGTGACCCTCAATAGAAGCTGTGAGAATATCTACACCGCGGAGAGGCCTTCAAGCACACTTGTGCATTAGCCATACAATCAAGTGTTTAACGCCCTGAGATTATTCGTTCTTGAACGACTCTCGACAGCTCCATGTCCTTCTGAGTGAGAAACAGATTGTGAGGAGAAGAACTACATGAAAGTACAGATTGTTCAGAACTGCAGTGCAGTGATTTGTATGTGAGAAATAAAATATGTTCTCAGGATACTTTCCTTTTTTTCTATCACTTTGTGCACGTCTAGTTAGGTTAACTGACTACTTTGCAGAGATTTCCTCTGGACCTTAATAGAGACACACACACACACACACACACACACACACACACACACACTCGATCTGAATAGAAGCATCCATCATAATCGAGGCAAAAAAAATTGCCTCAAGTATGCTTTGTAATCAAACTACTCGATTTCCTCAGGTAATCGCTGCTCCAGACTGACGGCAGTTCCTGTGTGACAGCTCATCTGAGGATATGATTATGCGACACTTCAGGTGAGAATGCGGCGTTTTCCTTTCGGAAAAGTTTCATGTTTGCACGGCGACATTTTGAAAATGATGTCTGTTGACACAAAACTGCAGACTTGCTGGAGATGATGTAATCTTCATGCCAGGCCACAGGTTGGCGCTGTTGGTTATTTTTGGTGCTAATTATGCCATAGCAGCATTTTCACAGGAGGAGCACAAGTGTTTTCAAAAACTTGTGTCTTCAGTGGCTCAAAATACCGCTGTTGTGTAAAAAGGTCCCCAAAATGCAAATGGAAGTGTTGGTTTTTTTTCCTGTTTGTGTGAAACAAACAGAGTGTGTGTGACAGCTCGCCTGAGACTCGGTGTGGGTGGGTGAGGTTGAAGCCATTTTCACCCTGATTTATTTCCGCCATCTCTCTGAGAATAAACGGTCCATTCTGATGGCGAGCTGCTGCGATGGTCAACAAGAAGTTCAAGACCTATTGACGTAAGAGGATGAGGTTTACGGCTCAGCCTTTAAAACAACTGCCCTGCAGGTGTTGTTACACTGCCGACTGCCATTCTTCACCACTCCCATGTCCTCACTTACCTCCCTTTTAACATTTCCTCCTTTAAATAAATCATGACAGCCAGGGTTTCGACCTGCTCTCCTGAACTGCTGATTCATTTCTATTCTCTCTGAGGGATCCTTTAATGAGACCTACGTATGTAAACATCACAGCTTTGCTCAAAATGTGTGTGATTTCTCTTTTTAATTCCTTCATATATGTTCTGTCGTGGTTATCAAGAGATGTAATAGCTTAATTTCTTTTCAGTTCATAAGAGATCAGCAGAATAAACTCCTGTAACTGTTTAAATTAACCTTGGAGCATCCTGAAGATTGTTGTTTATCATATGAATCATCATGAAATGATACATCTGACAAGTCAATGTTGGTTCTCAGATGAGAAACGGTTTCAATAACGATCTCAAATTTGAACCTCCACAGGCAGCAACAAGAAAAAGCTAAAGCAGCAACAGAGACAAAGGAAAAGGGAGGAATAACCTCCAGATACAGAACTAAAAAGCATATCCATGCACACCGTTTTGAATATAGCTTAAAGTTATTCGCCATTACTGGTACATTTTTGCTCCAGCAGACAGCATCTAATATTGCAATCGTGTGAATGAATGAACAGTTAAGGCCAAAATTATCTGAATAGTTCATTGTGTTAAAAAAAAGGAGGCTGAATGGGTTTTAAAGACCCTTCACGGAGAAAAATGTATCAAAGATCCCATCATGATTTTAGAATATAGCTACCAGTGGATGTGTCAGTTCAGATTGCAGAAAAAAGTATTCTTTTCGATTTTTCAATTTTCAATTTTTCATACTAATTTTAGCATAATCAGGCTAACCCTAACTGTAGGATCATCTGTAACTGACCTGTATCCGTGCTGCGTGTCCACACACACTCCGCCGTTGAAGCAGGGGTTTCTGGGATATGCGGCACAGGGCTGATGGGTTTGCTCTCTGCCCGGGCAGGAGCACACGGCCGAGGACTCCACCGTCACCGACACCAGGCTCATGGTCCCGCAATCCACCACGGTGGGCGTGTCACGCACGTTGAGGACGCTGGTGCAGCCTCCCGAGCTGGCGCAGTCCGAGCCGGGACACTCGTCCACCCGCACCTGGGACACGCTGACCTGGAGGAAGGACTGCAGCTGTGCGGAGAAAGACAGAGGAAGACACGAGCTCAACACTCCACATGGTGGGGAAAGTGTTTGTTAAGATCAGATATTATATTCAGCAGATTTTAATGATCGTACTTCCAAATGATACCACAGGATCGAATAGTATTACTGATTTTGGGCAAAACATCCAAAACTCATCACTGGGAATGAAGTAGTGGACCTTGAATTTGAACATTCTGATGACATAAAGTTGTTTGTTGTAAGAAAAGATGTAACAGGACTGGTAGGTTCCTTTTTTTCAGCTCTGAAAAACACTGTGATTGCAGTTGAATTTCCACAAGATCAAAAAATGTCAAATGTATTTTTTTAAAAAAGGAACATGACGTAATGATCTGTCAAAAACACAATGTATTCACAACTGAAAAAAACAAAACAAAACATAATAGTCTTTTGGAAAATAACAGTTGACAGAGAAGCAAACAAAAGCATCCTGACAAGTGATTACATCCTGCTGCTGTCTTTTTTACAGCTTTAAGAAAATCAGCTGTTTCTGCAATAAAAAAAAAAAAGAATGAAACCACCTCAGGGTCATATCGTACAATACCCCTGAAATGTGTCTCAGAAAATCACTCTCTCAAGCTAAGGAGTGAATGAAGCCTCAGACTGCTGTAAGTCTTGTGTTTGAGGTGTTTAACGCAGTTCAGATGATGCTGGAGTCAAATCACAGACAGTTCGGCAAGAACAGCATGGATTAAAGTGTAGTTCCATGAAGTAGACCAAACAAACGAGAGTCAACCTGTAAACCCAAACGCATAATTTTTGCATTTTTGTTTCTGAAAAGTTTCATGTTTCACACAACAATGTTTTAAAAATGAGGCCAGTGGCTCCGAGCAATTAAAGATTTGTTTTGTCCTGTAAACTTGGCCTGTATGTCACTGTCTGTATACCTTCTCTGTACAACCCCCTGCTCAAATTTACACAAAAATCAACAAAATCTGAGAGCTGAATACTATGTAGTTGGACAAACCAGGAGTGCATATATCTGTATATTGATTTTAATTAGCAATGACTGCTGGAACAGGTTTCTTACCCAGCAGAGTTCTTCATTACCGTACTGTGAAACTTTCTGGTCAATTATTTAAAAAAAATTTAGGTCACAGTTAGAGAGTGAGAGTTAGTCTACGGAGGACGGATAAGAAGTCACGACAGCTGAGAGACAGGAGGACCCAAGTATGTCTGAGTGGAATTAAGTTAATTGGCCCAGTCCATCATTAGAGTGTATTTAACTCTTCCACAGTCCTTTAAATATAGTGAAATGATCTGTTAATACACCTGCATCTAGATGAACTGCTGATATTCCAGTCATGCATTAAATTAAATAGTGTGCTTAAAAAGTAATTTTCATGACTGAACGTAGTGAATGGACCCAGTTTCCAGAGAATGGTGTAGACAAAAATAATAATAATAATAAAAACAATAAAAAAAAAAAATAATTAAAAAAAAGGTACAGAGCAGTTTGGTGATTGGTGCTACAGGTGAGAGGAATCACCAGACTGGTTACCGAGGACAGGTAGGCCAGGATTTCAGATGAGTGCTGGTAACAACGTTAACTTACAACGGGGTCAAGCTTGAACTCCTCCAGAGAGGCGGTGCAGTCAGATAAACACAGAGGCTGAAAATTCACCAAAACTCACCAAAACTCCACAGAAACAGGACAAACCAGGATAACAGACATCTGGAAAACCAGCCTGGACACTGAGTCGATCTTCAGGTCAGTATTGAGTTGAAACTTTACCAATACAATGTACCATGTTATGATGGAGACTTCAGGCACAGAGGGATCAAACAGAGGCCCGTGGGACAAATGAGGCCCACTTAAGGCTCCAACCTGGCCACCAAAAACCACTGAGCACTGATCAAATTGTAAAAATGCCAAAGAAAACATTGATTTTCCCACAAATTCCTGAAGAGCAACAGACTCATCACAACACTGAGACCTGAGCCGAGATATCAGTGATGCTGCCACGAAAACTAGCTAACTAGCATTAGCCTGAAAGCCATGCTGACAGGATGAGTTTGTAATAACAGGCACAATGCAACAGAAGATTTCAGTAAAATTGTATTCTTTAAATTTAAAGGTTGTTGTGAGACTGTTTTAACAATCCAGCCCACTCAAGATGAAATTGGTCTGTAAATGGCTCCTGAATTAAAATGTAGTTTGACACCCCTGTTACAAAGATCAAATCATGTCAAACTGTGTTCTGGACCACAGCACTATGTTCACAGACTCATGGTCTCCACAGCCCCAGATCTCAGTCCAGCGGAGCCAACTTCTCAAATGGTGGAAGACAAGATTCACACCATGCACATGAAGCTAACAAGTCTGGAGCAAATCTGCAATGATGTCACAACTATATCTGAGAAAACCTCTGAGGGAAGTTTTGAGGACCTTATCAAGTCGTTGACCAAAAGAAGATCTGAAGGAAAACAAGGTGGCACTCATTCACAGTCAGTGTATATCATCCATATACATTTGTACATCATCAACATATATCATTGATATACACTTGAACAATTCTATCCTCTATTAATATAAAGTGAAACACCAGAGAGGCCGAAATAATTTACTGATTAGTTCACCCAGTACTTTGATAATGTCTGAGGGTCTGATATCCCTGCCACAACAGCACTCATTTCGCCACTTTCTGCTAGAGCTGCATCTGCAGGAAATGATCTCTTACTAATAAACCCTACACAGTCCTGTAAACATGTGCGTACACACCAGTAAAACAGAAAGACATTGATGCAGAAAGAGGAAACTCAATGAGTACAGCGAGGCGTCGGGGGTCGAAGAAATCTAGCTGTTTTTCCGCACGAGTTCCTGGAAAAGAGGGCTAAATGTTGATGAGGCAGGGATGAAAATTGTGATTGTCAAGGTCGAGTAGTTTGATGAAGCTCTGGAAAGGAAATAAATGGAAATTGAGTATGTACTGCAAACTCTGGGGGTGTGTGTGTGTGTGTGTGTGGTGACAGTGTCACTGGTCAAATAGGTTTCCACTGAGCATGCACCGAGAGATGCATGCACTCTGATACAAATTCATGTAATGTGAAATGTAGTGAAAACAAGCGAGTCACGTTATGCCCAATCTTCTGCACTGACTGGACTTCACTCCGTGTGGCAGGACTGCTCTGACTGTCCCACTCATTCATCCAAACTGGCTGCATCTCCGATACGGATGATGTTTTCTGTTATTTCTGACTGATGCCTCGCACTAATTCAGCTTTCTACTGTGTGCATGCGCCAGTGTCAGCAGGGATAGTTTCCCATTGACAACCAGACTCTTTCATTCATTTGTAACCTGCCTGCATCAGTCACGCATGGCTTTATTGTTGCAGTGGGTGCGTGCAGCCACACAACAATTAGCTCAAACGCAGAGGAGTGTGGGAGTTTAATGAATAGTGTCTTCTGTTAATCAAGCATATAAAGTATCTATGAACACCATTCCCCCGTACTCCTTATTTGTGTCACTGGACACTGAGACACGGTCGTTTAATCGTTCAGTCAAGTGAAACAGTCCGTCATGCAGAGCAAACACGTTTCCATACAAAGACGTCTCGTTCAATACAGGAAAACACGCCGTGGCTTCGAAACTGAACGGAATTAATCATGCTGTAACCTTGACTCAAGTGTTTACTGCTTAGCCCAACCAAAGACACAAGCATGCAAACACTAGTGTGAAAATAAACACTTGTGGTGCCATTCTCATTTACGAGCTGAGCCAATGACATGTAAGATCAGAGAATAAGACGTAGCTCCATTAAATATGAGTATTTACAGATCCCGCCCTGGTTTGTTCATAGTTGGTGAATAATGAAGGAACATAGCTACTTTTATAGTAACCTGTCAGCAACTGAATACTATCACAGAATAAATTATTCAGTTTACTAAAAGGGAGATTGCTACTTGTATAATATGCATGAAAACATCTGAGGAGCTTCTGTGTTTTTCTGCTCCATTTGCTAGCATGTTAGCATAGCATCAGCTGAAGTCAGTGTTTCCATATTAAGTCAGATTTATTTCAACTCCACTGAACTCACTTTGAAACACTTCAGTCATTTAGAGCAACATTAAATATGTCCGACTGTTTTTAACATTAACATGTTGCTAAAGTACCTGTGGTGCTTTAAAACCTTCGATAACAGTTCACTTTAGAGACAAGGTCATTCTCCGCACAATATCCATCCATTCAGTCACTGCTGGAGGAAGTACCTGCAGCTACTGTTTGTGTTACAGCCATCTTGTTGGCTGTCTCTTAACGGATGTCTGTCTTGCACTAATAGGTCACAGCGGCAATATGTGCAATATCTGGACAGGTCTGATTGAAGGAGATGATTAAGGCCTCAATTACCCGTATTTTCGGCACTATAAGGCTCACTGGATTAATAGGCGCACAGTCAATGAATGGCTTTTATTAAAAAAAATCATACATGGGGCGCACCACGTTTTAAGGCGCATAGGATGTATAGAATAGTGTATGAGCGAAATACATATTGGCAGTCTAGGTGGTTACATTCTCGGTTGAAATGTGTGAGTAAAGCGACATATCAGAGCGAGTTTGACTGAGGATCGCTCCTCTTCACGGATATGCAGCTCAGAGCGCAGCCACAACTGGTCGCTTGGTCACCGGGGTTCAGCCAGCTGCCGTCTCCTGAGTGTAGTGCCCCACCGGCAGCTCAGCCGCAGCCGGCCAGCCGCTCCCGGCGTCCCGGCGGGGGGGCTGCCGGGCGGGGGCCGGCCGTTCTCGGAGTCACAGCGTGCAGGCTGCCGCCCGGCGTCCAACCGCTCCCCACGTCGGCCGGCCGTGCAGCCGCGTGCCGTGCTCCGCGGTTGGGAGAGTGGAGGACAACTGTGTGATTATGGTGACTGACAGGTTGGAGGTGGAGAATGAGCCTGAAGCTTCATGTTTGCCGTCCTGTTTGAACTAGCTAGCTTAGCAGCTTAGCAAGCAGGGGTTGTTTGCTCATGTGATCAGGGTGATTACCGTAATACCCGCAAAAAAGGTGCATCGAAATATAAGGCGCTCTATTGGGTTTTGAGAAAATTAGAGGCTTTTACGTGTGCCTAATAGTGTGGAAAATACGGTACACGACATTTGAAGGTTTTCCATTAAGAGCTCTGTAAAACACAACAGTGCTCAAGAGTCACTGGAAACGCAACTTTCTGAAAATAGCGCCCAAGATAGAGTCACTGTAATATCAATCCAGCTTGGTGGTCTTTCCATGTGCATATCTGTGCACTCCCATTGTTAAAGTTTATACCGTATTGTTCTATGATCATGTGTATGCGTGGTTTCATTAAAAAAAAAAAAAAAATACAAAAAAAAAACAGCAGTGCCAATTTATGATCTGGCATGTTAACCATATTGTTTTCACATTTCTTCCTTTATGGAGAATAACCTGTTTCAAAATGTTGCTGAGTAAACTGAAACTTTTCTGAAATTAAATGGTGAATGGCTTGGTGTAACAGTACACAGAATCACAAAACTGGTCAAGTACAATGGTAAATGAACTACACTTAAATAGCGCCTTTTACCCTGCATTACCAGAGCCCAAAGCACTTTTCGTTGCATTACCACATTCACACACTCGTGGAGGCGGCTGCCAAGCAAGCCATTGCCTCAAACTGTCCACTGGGGGGTTTCACGGTTCAGTGTCTTGCCCAAGGACACTTCAAAATGCAGACAGGGGGATACAGGAATCAAACTAACAACCTTCCAATTTTGAGATGACCACTCTCCCCACTGAACCACAGCCGTCCAGCAACTATATCAGTTTTGAGTTTTTTGTTTTTTTGTTGTTGTTTTTTTCCCCCCAACTAATCAGTTACTGTTTTGAAATAAATTGCGGATCCATTTTTCATTACTAAAAGTGTGTGTTGTACTGTTTTTCCATACCAATTCTAACTGAGCCCATCCACCGTGATGATCATTGAAAAGTTGGAATGAAACAGTGCTAAAGCCACTGAGCTTTAAGAGTCCATGCTAACTGTAGTGACTCCACACAAAGCAGAGCTTTGGTCCAGAGACCCGGTCTTATCTTCCAGTTAGTGTTCAGGAGGTTGAACACCATCTGTAGGTCGACGGTGTTTATTAGAACTGCAAATTCATTGGGTGCAGCACCACAGCTGGACCACTCCGTTTTGGGTCTTGGAGATTTTTCAGCATCAGCAGGGTTCACACGGTGTAGCAAAAGTTTTCTTCCTGCCAGTTGGCAACAGAGTACCGACTGCAGCGGCAACTGTTTATTGAGGTGCATTGTCTTTCAGGACCGTCCTGCTGTTTCCCTGCTCCTGCCTCCATCCCCTTCCAGCTTTGATTTAGCTCCTCATCTGTGGACTCTGCTACCAATAATCCAACTGAGTATCAACCTGAAATGACTTCCTGCTCCGTGATCAGGATCCACAAAGTTGTTCCCCTTTGAACTTCGCTGTTTACTTCCATCTAGAAAAGGTATGACCACAGTGGACTTTGACCACAGCTGAAGAACTAATTTCCACGAATGATGTGAAACCGCTGGCTGTTTCAAATGCAGTTAACACTGTTCGTGGCGGCTACTGTACGAGGATAGGAGGAAAAGTGCTTGAAAAATGGATTTTAATAAGTTTTTCGGATAGAAAGCAACATGGACTTTGAAGAGAATTGCAGTAGAAACATTATAATTGAAGATGATTTGAAATCATGCTTAAGGAAGTCCTGGAACTCTTTAGCATGTAGCATTTAGCACAGCTCAGTGTAAAACTCTCCTGATCCACGAAGCAGTTACACTACTAATCCACATCGTTCTAACTCTGCTGCTCCAAATGTCTAAGTGGCTGGTGTAACATCTTTGTCCCCTTGATATTTTGTCAGAGCATAATTTACAGTCCACTTTACGTTTGTCATTCTCATTGAGATTAATCTCCAAACCACGGACACTGATCATCGTTTCTTGTCTACCTGTTGCTCACGCTACTGGCGGATGACGTTGTTTTGCTAGAACGAGTATGCCGTCCAGTAACGACCCTGATAGCAATATGTTAGCATCCCTAGTTCTTACTCACAAAATAATCTTTCTATAAAGTCCGATCATTGACTAAGTTCATTAGAGCAAATCAAAACCCAACTGACTATGGAGGAAACTGGGGTCCACCGAGGACAGGTCCGTCCATTAAAGAGCAAACACCAAAAGACAATCACACACACTCAAATTTACACCCACTGCCAAGTCAGTGACAGCGTTTAACCTCACATCCTTTTGAACTGTGGGAGGAAGCTAGGGCAGCTACAGTAAACCCAGTCATGGCTTCTTTAGCAGGTTTCATATCAGGCTCGAAATCGGAGATTTTCTTACTTTCTTCTTCAAAAGCTCATTTTCCATCCTTGCACGTCCACGTATGTGTGAGATATTACTCCACTGGTCTCATGCTGTACTGTGACACCTAAAGGAGGGCTAACATTTATGCTGGTAGCTTGTCTTACTTTTTCTCAAGAAGAAGGCCTTGAAAGGAGGAACATATCCTTTTCCCCAATCTCTCTCCTTTCTTTTTTTTTTTTTTTCTTTCTTTATTTCAGACTAACTTTTAACTTGTCTTCATTCAGCTATGGCTTGTACAATGCTGTCGTGATCAGATTTTGAAACCTATCAATGCGTTTCTCTGGAAGGTACAATTCTATGCTTTTGAGGCTCGTAACCTCTAAAGAGTAAATGGTTTCAAACATGTCAGCTCGCTTCAGGATCTTTTCTATCTCATCTCCCAAATGTGGGAGATCAGAGGGACTTGGGGAGGGAGCCATTGAATCTTTAAAAGCAGAACAGTGGTGTGTAGCAAAGGGATAAAGGACCGGAGGGAGGTATTGTTCCATGGGCTATTGTTACAACGCATTGAGACATCTCGCTCCGAGATCCGCTGGCTCCCCAGGGGCCACATCAATATAATGACGAGATGAACCTCGGTATCGAGCACCACACCGACATCTTTAAAAAGTTTGAAAAACCAATGTGGTGTCATTAAAAGTCAAGTGGAGCATGGTTGGATTGAAAACACTGAGGGATAACCTTCATTATTAAGGCAGAGCTGGGAGAAATAAGCAGACATGGAGTATAAAGATTTTTTTTTTCCTTTTAATCTCCTACTCTGAGGTATTACTTGTGAATTGAAACATTATAATAAGCACTGCTTCATTTTCTTCTGCCTTCCCTCTAACCCCTCCTCTCACTGCCCACCCCCACCCCTCCCTCCCTCTCCACGATCTCATCCGGCTCTCGTTCATCCTCTCCCCTCGCCACGCTTCACATCTCATTCTGATCAATGTCTTCTGTGGAGAACTTGGCTGAATTCAGATGAAACGCTCGGCACTCTCCTCGCAAATCACACCTGAAAGCCTCGGCTCCCTCTTCTCCACCATCCTCCTGCCTGCCTGCGTCTTTCTTTGTCTCTCCTCCTTTGCATCTTGTCTCCAAAGAACAATAACATACATTTTCTACTTTCCTTTGCACATGTCATATCTCCAACACCCCCCCCCCCAAAAAAAAAAAAAATAAAAATAAATAAATAAATAAATAAAAATACAAAAATAACACAAAACAATGAAACAGACGGGGGCTTGAAGCGGGTGGGTGGAGGGTTCGGGCACTGACTGGGCGATTGACCTGAACTGACCACTGGACTGCAGACATGTTCTGTTTTCCCCCCCTAACAGACACAAACATGCAAATTCAGACTGGCTCATCATTTTCTCTGAGGACACCTCAGCTCTGCCTTCCTCACCTGCTACACTGACCCTCAACCCGACAGAAACCTCAGCTTTGGAAAGCAGTTTAAACCTTTTTTCAAAACGTAAACTAGATATTGAGTTTTTTTCGAGAGCTCACACAGGGTTGCAGTACTGACAAGGCAGGCTGGAGCTCTGTTGGTGCAGTGGCAAATACTGCAACCCTTCAGGTGAACAACACCACACACTTAATGCATTTTGGAGGCAAGACCTTTATATTGAAATCATGCATCAACACCTTTGTTGGAGGAAATTCAAGCCCTGGTTCTAGTAAGGGGTCAGAATGCTAAACAACACACTCTGTCTGTCTGTCCAATCTTTTTCTTTCCTTCTACTCCCTAACCCCCGATGCACACTGGATGCGGTCCGGCTGCGTTCCGGCTGCAGTCCGGCTCCGGTCCGGTATACCACAGCTCTGTGACTCACAACCGCCTGCGGTGTCTCTGCAGTCTGCTGGAGAAGGTTGCCAGATCTGTCGTTATCCCCCGTAGACAATATGAAACCCGTTTTACTCAACAGAAAGCAGCCCAAACCGCCATCTCGGTTGAAAATGCACATTAAAACTGTATTTGTATGATAAAAAAAACACGTCATAAACACATAATCATTTCATCTACCCGTCCGACGTGTTCAAAAAAGACGCTTGATTTGGCAGAGACCTGCCCAATCTGGCAACACGGAGCTGCTCCGGTCACAGAGCTGTTTTGAGCCATTTTGGTGTCTTTTCACTTTCCTACAGTGACGAAGTACAAAAACCGTTCATTCTTCTAATGCCTATAATAACTACATGACGTTGTTTGTTCTGTATTCTACCAGAAGAAGTAAAAAAATAGAATATTAAGGCAAAAACCCGACACAGATTTATTTTGAAGTCACTTATTTTGGAACACGTATCGCGTTTCCTTCCGGGCACCGGGCTGGGGCATGCGGAAAAATAGGATCCTTGCGGAAAGAGACCGCAGCTGGACCGGAGCCGGACCGGAGCCGGACCAGAGCCGGCGTGCACCACAGCCTTGATTTTAATGACTACGGATTAGCTGCGGTGTCCGGACCGCAGCCATTCGCAGCCGGACCGCATCCAGTGTGCATCGGGGGTAACATCAACCACAGCTGCAGAAAGTCTCCTCTGAATCTGGTCCTGCAGGATTCTTAGCTGTGAAAAATGAAAAGGGATTTTTTTTTTTTTTTTTCCACCGTCTCCTCTGCTTGCTCATGTGGAATTGCTGAAGCTGAAATGAGTGTGTTGAATTTGGAACAATAGAGATTAAAGTGAATTGACTTGAATGACCCATAATTACCACGGGAAAGTCAGACAAACAAGGTCACACTGACAAACCTGTTCTGTACTCGTACCGTCAGAGGACATCGCTTTGACTTATATCAATTTTATTGAGACGCCTATCTCAGTCTCTGACAGTGACCTGGAGCTCAAGCCTGAGATTTGTATCCCTTTGATTAAGGGCTTAATTTATTCAACCTACATCTGCATAGAATTATCACCTGTCCACATACATGCATGTCCAAAGAGTATTAGCAGTGCTGTTACTATTCCATAGTCATGTAAGCTAACCTTAACCATTCCTTACCCTAAGGTAATTCTAACTGCAGCCCTGAAATCACATTCACTCTTACACTCATGGAAGATTTGTGGGTTTCATGATTTCACTCTATTAGAGTGAATCAAACAAGGTTTTTTGACCCCACAACGATGGCTAAACGTGAACACCCACACACATATGTAGGTCTGCTTTTTGTATTCAGGCTTGTGAAACGTGAAATGAGGTCTGACTGAAGCCAGGGGCCAGGGAGCAGCAGCGTGCTCAAATAAACTGTATTTTACCAGCTGTCTTTTCTGCTGTGTTGATACGCCGTTTTATTTCCTCGCACATTTGCTTTAAAGGGTGAAACATAGTTTAATTTGAAACTTAACTATCTACACCACAATCAATGTAGTATTACAGATCCTCCCCATTTGACAGGGTCCTCCCCTTGCTCTCTCTCTCTCCCTCGTACAACATCCAAAGCACCGTGCTTCCGCCATAATCCACACTGTGCATTTCAGTTAGAGTTAAATTAGGTTGGATTTGAAAGGATGTTCCACTCTCGTAGACCATGAAGTGAGTAGAATATTTTTTCCCTAGTTGGCCCCGGAAATAATCATCCAGGACAATGGCCTAAGTCAGGTCTCACTTTCCATGTCCCAAATAGCACCAATAGCTGTGAATGTTTATGCAGAAGTTGAGGATGGTCCGAGGCTCTGGACCACTGGTGCTGACGCCAAGAGAAAAGGGTGGAAAGGTTCTACGGATGGGCTCCACCTGGAATATGAGTGGTGCGTTTGAGGAAAGACGGTATTTCACACCAACAACATCCATGTAGTGAGGAAGGAATGCGAGGCAGTCTGAGTCATGATGTTTTCAAGTGTAAATGAAAAACTTCATTACAAAAGCAAGAAACATCACAACCCATGGAAACATGATAACTACATCATTTTCAATGTTTCTGCCATTCCCACGTAAACACCAAACTTCTCTGAAACATGTTTTTCTTTTTTTTTTCTCTCAAAACACTGTTGGGTAAACGGGGTCTAGATGAACAAATGTTTTACAGCAACTGTCTCCAGATGCTAACATACCTTACAGAATGACAAAGACGAACAAAAGTGCTGATCGAAAAGTTGCATCTCTGTGATTTCCACCACTATACACAAGAAGTCAACCCCTGGCCTCTAACTATAAAATACAGCTCACATTTGAGAAGCAGCTCTTGACACCTTAACAGAAGGCAGTTGGTCTATATAAGCAATAGCAAAAAATGGGAGTCTTTAACCTCAACTCCAACCAGGAATATTGATATAAATACATAATTTCCTTACTGCTGTACATCTTCTTGTTCCCTGATTTTGTATGTAACTTTTTAACTTCATCACTGAGCACTGATTTCTTTCTGTCTTCATAAAACTAAACTGTAAAGACCAAACTCTATCATTTGGTATAAATTCAGCGTGTAACGAGGCCTGGGAGGTGCAGACAAACCCTGTTTGTTCATGCAATGTCTTAAAATGGACGCGGGTTATGGAAGTTAAGATCTGCTCAGTCCCTCCAACCCTGGTGTGATCCTCCGCCGGTGTGCGCCAACAGGCAATGTGAGCACTTTCAGCGCGCAGGTCAAATCCAACGTGGTGGAGTGAAGCTCAAACAGTGGAAAACTTTCTGAGAGCAGCAGCGATGTGATCACACCCCGAGGTGATTTCACACCTGCTGTGTGCCAAGTAGCTGAATTAAACCCTGCATTGTTCACAGGAGATCTGCTTCATTTGGACAGGTGAGAACGTCTCTCTCAAACTCAGTCGGAGAGTTTCAGCTGCTGCCCGGCTCGCCGAATCCTTCCCACAATGCATCCATACCCGCGGGGGGGGGGGGGGGGGGGGGGACTGGGACTGGCTTTTTACGCTCCCTTTTGATGAGCTTCAAGGTTTCATGTGCTCCAAAGAAAGTTTTTCAAATGTTGTATTTCAAGGGGAATTGGGGGAACAGCACATTGTACAATCTGGCTTAATGACGCGTAGTGTCCAATACTGACAAACCTTGAAACTGAAATTCAGCTTCTTTTTGGTATATAGAACAGGCAGACCTTTGATTATATCCATTAGAGTCTAAAATTACAGAAATTCTGCAAGCACATGGACAATTTTTCTAAGTGAAGAGAAATTATACCCAGAAGACATTAACACCAAACTGATTTTGTTTCTCAAACAAAATAAAACACTATTTTGCATATAATGTGAAAATGATGAAGTGATTACCTGAAAGAAAAACAAACTCTTTCCAGCTTCTTTTTCCACCAAGAGCTGCCAACAATTATATCAAAAACCACAACTCTCTCGACGTGAGGATATTTGCAGATTACCTTGTAATCACAAACAGTCATATTAAAAAAATAAAGAAAATCTTAGTCATTAAACTGAGCTGACAATCCCTTGATGCAGACTGAAAGCGCTTCAGGCTAAGCTGGAATGATGTGGGAGCCGCTTTCAGTTTCTAACACACACCAAACACTGAACCAAGCAGGAATCTATGAACCAAAACCAGAAGCAGGATCAAGATCGAGCCCTGTCCACAGTCTACCACCTAGCTAAACAGAAGTTTTTTTTAATGGATTTTTAGCCCTTTTATTGAACTAACTTAATAGTCATGGTTTGATATTAGAGTTGATACATTTCAGAATCTGCTCTTAAAAACTGGAAATGATCAACATCCTGCTTACATCTCAGTTCTGAAAACCAATGAGTTTGGCAAAATCTTGAAAAAAAAGGTAATTTTTGAAAGGTGAAGAAACAGGACCAGTAGGGCTTTGATAGTTAAACACCACAGAAAACTTGTACAACACTGAAGTGGTTGCAAGTATTTGAGGGAAATGTTAGTAAGCAGACAGAAACCACTGAAAGAACAGGTAACAGAAAAATGCACTGATAAAGGAGTAAAGACCACAAATCTTAAGCGTTCTCACAGGTTTCTTGGAAAGTTTTACCCTTGCCTGTGGTTTCCTGGGCCTTCCTGCAGTCTACTCAACGGCCAGTTGTGGCCTCCGGGCCTGACGTTTGAGGCCCCCTCTAGTTCGGCCTTCGTGGCTCGCTGCTGTGTGGGACTCAGACGATCCGGCGCACACCAAAATGCTCTTGACTGATTCGCACGAGAAAGGCGGGGTGAATAGAATGCTGGTTTTCAGTGACTTGACATTACTAACAGTGGGGAAACTCCAGTTTGACCACGTTTATCAGATACTGACAGCTATCCAGTCAAAGCAGTTCTAGATGTTCGAGCATGTGGTTGAGAATGTCAGACACATCACGCACACATGCAGGCCTCCCAGTTTGTCTCCCAGATGCTGCCCGGTTGGGTAGAATTCCATCTTGTTACCTGAGACAAACTTTTGAAATGTTTGACTGACACATTTGATTTGTTGGATTTTACCACACGGTGAAGACAAACTATTGCCACAGGCAAATAGAAGCACACACAGAGAGAGCGCACAACCCTTTACTCATGTGGGGAATTCTTTCAGTGGTGTGCGCCTGATTACATACTTGTCATTCAGATTGTGTTTGTCAGTCAATCTGGAGCTGCAACACCAACAGATCAGGCCACTCATCGTCTCTGACGGGACTTTATTACGTCAGGGCGGGAATAAAAACACAGCTTACCTTCTGTTGTGCGCCGCAGGTAGCCATGGATTTTCCTCCGGCTGGAGGAAGACGGCCCGCCGTGCACGGCGAAACGCACGGCGAGCATTCGCTCCTTTCCCCGTCGATCAGGCTGAAGATGTTGACGTCGTCGGGCGGCACGGAGAGCATCTCGGACAGGAAGTCACGAGCAGCTCGTAGCGGCTCCGGGCTTCATCCCCCGCAGGCTCGCATGAACTCCTTCGCAGTGATGTCTGAGGCGCACACACCACACGCACACGCACACGCACACGCACACGCACACACACACACACACACACACACAACACACACAAACACAGAGGATTCAACCGTATATAAGTGGCCTCATTATTTCAACCCATGCTCAAGGATAAGTCCAATATTTTCCACCTGCTAATATAAAAAAGTTGTCTCAAATTCTCAAGACTGGAGCTATAATTATAAATTATTGAAAGTGGCTCACTTTATTTAACACAACTTGAAGTTTCTAAGGTTATTTTGTGTCTGGAATGTTTGTGTGTTACAGGTGAGCGCAGGGACTGGGGGATGCATTTTAATACCGACAGCAATTAAAAGTATTTGCACTCTTGATGATTTTGCCTTCAGTTTCTAATCGTCCTGAAGAGTCAGCTCATGAGGAAGCACAAAATCGCGCTCTTGTTTAATTCCTCCAACCGAGCTGAGGAGTTCTGCGAAGAACTGCTCAAATCTGTTGAGACTGGATAAGCCACTCTAAAGGTGAATTTAAGCAAGTGGCACAGGCTTTTAGCAGTGGGAAGAGCACAAACTTTACGAGTCTGTAAGTTCACCTGTTTTATTTCTTATTTAGCTTGATGGAGAGACGGGACTTTATATACTGTCTTACGCGGTCTAATTCTAGTAAGAGTAATACGTCTCAGTAATTTAACTGCAGGTCCATTTCATCGCTCTTTATTACATTCTTCTTAACGATATCCATCACTTTTAAATTCCGTCATTTGTTGGTAATGTGGACCAGCGAGCCAAGACGTACACAGATATGTGGTGCAGGGGAAGTGCTGAGAGAGGGTAGATTATCCGCTAATCAGCTCGTGGTCCCTCGGGGCTCCAGTAGGGGGAGATGTGCTCTGTTCTCTTATTCAGGGAAGAAAGTAGGTGACGGAGCTGTGAGTCCCTGCTATTACCCTCACCACTGTTCATCTGTTTAAAGTCATCAGAAAGGCCCTCTGGGATCTCAGAGCCTTTATTATGGCCCAATGTTTTCAAAAATTGTCATAATTTACTGCGTTTCGAAGACAGTTTACTGTAAATAGCAGAAATCGACCATTGAAATATTGAAATTGTGGGGTATAAAAGCACTGTCTCTTAAAATTGAATGATGGGACCACTTGCAGTGATGGTAACACTAGACAAAAAGTGCCAAAGACCTTAGAGTTAACCTTTCATTTTATCTAACTTGATTTCAAACCGTGAGGTGCTGTGATGTTTACCCAATGTCCATCACCAGATAACGTAAAATCTCCGTTACGTATGCTTGAACAGGATGCTAAAACCTCCGTCGTGTTTTTGGGGTCCAATATCAAGACAACGGTGCTGGAAGATACAAGATATTTCCAAAAAACTTCTACTGCATCAAATTTTATAATGTCTCGCTCTCTGAGTTTGTATGTTTTTCATTAAAAAACCAACCGCAGCGTTCACTGCTGGTCAGTATGCTTCCTACATTGTCTTATCATTTCTGTCATTTCAGTGCAAATGGGCATAGTTTTAAAACATTGTCATGAAAACTGAAACTTGTCTGAAAAAACCAAAAAACAAAAAGTAAAAACCACCGTTTTCACTTGAAAAGTAGTAGTGTAAACAGCCCCTAAGACTAAATGTTTTGCCCATTTGTATCGTCTTCTGCTGTACCTCCTGTCAAAAAATTCAAATCTTTTAAAGAAATTTGCAATTGCAATACAGAAAATTGCATTGTTCTTAAAAAAAAAAAAAAAAAAAATCAACTTTCATGTGAATTATTAGAACGATTGCAATAAAACCTTTTTTCATAGAACACATTTTACATCCACTGGAATTTCGTTTCATTTAGAGCGCTGTGTCCAACTATCCAGCTGTCACTTGCACTATGGTTTGACTCCTGTCATAGTAGAGCAGGTCCGAGTTAAAAAAGGGAATATGAGATGGCACTCTGGTTTATTTGATGTGAGATCCTGATGAATCAATAAATAAAGAATAACTATGACTCCTTTGAAACATGCACCAGATTTTGCACATGCATTTTTTATACCTACTTTATTTAGATTGTGATTGCAAAGGACTGTGGGGTATTCTGATGGTGAGTAAAAGGCTGGTCTACTCTTAACAGAGAAGAAAGAGATGCACAATTACCACTGTGGATAATCTGAATCTTTAAAGGAATACTCTGAAGATTTTGGACCCACCCACGCCCTATCCCTATCATTTACAAAGTGAGATAAGCTCATAAATACCTTTGTTGTGTCTGTGCGTCCAGTGGCTGGATCCCAGCTGTTAGCGTCGTAGTTAGCTTAGCTCATCTGCTGGAGGTTAAGTGGAAACAGAGCCGGACTGACGAAAGTGGACAAAATACTCCTTCCAGTGGTCCAGGGGACGGCGTATTAGCACGTGAAGTAAATCTGAATGGTTATAAAACAATTAAAAAGATGTGTTTTCTTTTAATCCCTTAAAATAACGTTTTAATACACACAGACCTTCGCATGCGCAGTGCTCCGCAGAAGGATATACCAGAGCACAGCAGTAGAAGCATAGACTCAGCCGCTGTGCACCGGTACATCCTTCCGCAGAGCACTATGCTTGTGCAGATCTGTGTATCAACATGCTATTTTAACAGGCTGAAAAGGAAAACACGTCTTTTAAAATGTTTTATAACCATTCGGATTTACTTCACGTGCTAATACGCCATCCCCTGGACCACTGGAAGGAGTATTTTGTCCACTTTCGTCAGTCCGGCTCTGTTTCCCTTCACCTCCAGCAGCTGAGCTAAGCTAACTACGATGCTAACAGCTGGGAGCCAGCCACTGGACGCACAGACACAAATAAGGTATTTATGAGCTTATCTCACTTTGTAAATGATCGGGATAGGGCGTGGGTCCAAAATCTTCAGAGTATTCCTTTAAGGACTCTAAACTGATTCACTCAGAGACCAGAGTAAAAGAAAACACACTTGCACACAGATAAATAAAAAGGGTGAAGGGTAGCATGATTAGGATCGTGAGTGCAGAGAGGGAGACAGAGCCTGGGCATTAGGAGACAAGACAGGGGGCTCAGAACGGACTCAGCGGATACAGCGTGAGGGATCGAGGCTAATGTCAGCTCCCATCAGTCAGTCCAGGGGGAGAAACAAGGACACGGGCAGACAGAGAGACAGTCGGCAGGGATGAGGGGTGTGTGCGTCGGGGGGTAAGAGTAGTAACTCCTAACGCAGAGTGGCAGCCTTTGCACCTGGCTTTGATCCAACCTCACAACTCACTTCTGCTTTCTCCTTCCCCGAGGCTTCGTCAGAGGCAGCACGCAGCCGTCCTCCCCCCTGTAGTCCAGTGATTCCCCACGAAAAAGAGGCTAAATATCTGACTGGAGCTCTAATATACTGTTGTGAGTGTGAGGGAGACCAAGCAGGCAGAGAGAACGTACTAAAATCAGTGTGCTTTCGGTGCTAGTTGTAATTTTTTCTTCCTGAAAGCCAAGGCAAGTTTTAAAATGGCATTTCTTTTTTCTTCTTTTTTTTCCTGTCTACAAGTCTCCTTGAAGACTTGAAGAATGTTCGACAGACTGAAGAGATACAGATGTAATTTTATTCCTCCATTTTTAGACTCTCTAATGCCCATGAAACAGCACTTCAGACATACATTTTCACCTGAGGCCTCCAAGATGTAACAACCAGCAAATATATATTAAAACATGAAGTAAAAATTTTTTTATTATTTATTTATTTTAACCTTTATCTACCAGGAAAACCCATTGAGATTAAAAACCTCTATTTGAAGGGAGTCCTGGGGGTTACAATTACAATACGCAGTGTTACAAATCACATTTCAAATTAAGAAAAACAATTACACATAAAAGATGCTGTCTCAAGTTCTCTCAACCTTGTTTGTAAAGAGCTCAAGGGAATGAGTTCAGTCAATTTGCATTCCTTTTGCAACTTGTTCCAAGTATAGGGAGCTGAATTTGAAAAAGCTCTTTTTCCGAGTTCTGTGCGGGAAAATGGGACAGAAAGCAACAAACAATCATTTGAGCGCAGGCAATGAGAGTCAACAGATGCAGAACGCGCAGATGTAGGAGGGCAACAGACCAAACACGGCCTTGTAAAATGAAGGTATACCAATGTGCATGTCTCCTAGTGGACAAAGAAGGCCGTCCCACTCGAGAGTACAAGTCACAATGATGAGTCTCAACTTTACAGTTCGTTATAAACCCTAGACATTGAGCAGTAGCATCCATGCGAAACAAATCTCCATAATCTAAAACTGATAAAAAAAGTTGCAGTGGCAAGCCTTTTTTTCACGTTAAGGGAAAAGCAGAACTTAATCCTTGGGGGCGAAAAAAAAAAAATCAGTTTGAGTTTCTTTGCCATGTTATCTATGTGGGTTTGAAGTGAGAAGAGTCATCAAGCCAGACGCCGAGATATTTGTACATGTGAACCACCTCCATAAGATTCCCTTCAAGTGTGGTCACTGGTGGAATAATATAAGAGGACTCTTTCTTCTTAGCTTTGAATGAATAAAAATGAATAAAATGATTGAAAAAAAATTGCAAAAAAAAAAAAAAAGAGAGAGAGAGAGAAAAATGAAGCAGCTAACCATAATGTAGTAATGTAACCTTTCACCATGAACCATGATAAAGATAGAGAAAGATTCTCAAGCAATAAGCTACCTATCCAGCTTCTGTTGTCTGGAATGAAGACATAATGACATCAATTTACAGCAGCTCACACCAGACTGAAAGACATGGTTGACATTAAAACTAGTATACATTAGCGAAGGATGAGTAAAAGTATGGTGAAAACCTTTAGCTACTTGTGAGATACTGAAACGAGCAAACATTAACAGCAATGAAGCCTAATTTAAACTTGTGAACATGACATGGGAAGACTACGTGTTATAACGCACACCAACAGCGTTGAAGGCTGCATGTACAGCATGTGTAGCACAGTGCACAGCATCCATCTGCACACTGCCTTATGCATACAGTAGGCTGGAGACTGAGCTCGCTGTGTGCTAACACACACTCCTTTTGGCTGTTAATGTGTGAATCAGTAAGACTTTAATCATGTTTAGGATGTAGCATCACTGTTGTGTGAACAGCAAACTCTTTAGCATGTAGCATGTAGCATGGCTCAGAGTAAAATCCTCCTGATCGGCACCGGTGCAATCCATAGTTCTTCAATTCAGCTGTTTCAATTTGACTTCTTTGGTTCTCTTTATTACAATTATATGTTTCTATGAACCACATCCAACAAGATCATAGAGCGTCTCCCTCTAACGAATTGCTGATTTCAGCCGTCGTTAGCCTTCAGCACTGTTTGGATCAGTCTAACATGACACAACACAGCGAAATACTCTCATGACAGCTACTTACTTTCTGTGCTTTAAGACATAGCAGACATAGTGGTTTTATGCCAAACAAAAATATTTTCCAAAGCCTAGCCAAATATAGTTCAGTGTGTAAACAGAAATCCAGGAACATCAGCAGCTGTCACAACGACCATGAAGGCAAACTCATTTAAATGTGATTCCACGCTGTGAAAGTCCATCTTGAGGAGCATATTTTGCTATGGAGACGAATGATGAACAAGTGACCATGGCCAAAATACGTAGCCGTATCGAGTTTACACATCCCCTTAATGATAACAGCCATTTCACAGAGAAGTTGGAACATATTCCTCTGTCTTGCCTCTTTCTCCAGCAACACAAATATTAGGTAGTTAGAGCAATAAACCAAAGCTGAATGTGAAAGAGGCATAAGAAATACTCATTATGCCTGCATTTGAGCTGCTCCATTCATGGAGCACACCAGGCTCATAAAGTGACATCCACAGGGGCCGTATTAGTGATGAATAGGGTACGATCGGTGTGGGAGTCCCTGCTATCTCAGGCTTGATCCCAAACTAATATATTTCCCCAGTTCTGCATATTGATCCCACTATGCGTGCGTCCTGGAGGGCATACAGATGCAGAAAGACAGATAGGGAATTATTTTTTGTAACATCTCAGCTCCGCGTCCCTCGGTTAGAGGACGATCTCCCGGCTGGAACAGTTTATAAAGTCATCATGTAAGCAAGCGGGCCGCAGCAGTCCGGGGTACGCGTGTGCGCCTCCATTTCACTTTCAGCTTTGTGTTATGTGGACGTTTCACAGGACTTTTTGTTTACCGCATTTCTTACCTTTCCATCAATATTGAGAAAGAAGGAGGGAGCCTTAATCTCAGCCGGGCAGATTTAACTAACGCTTTTTTTGTGCCGTCCTTATTGCATTCCCACATTTGTTCTTGAAATGGGATTTAGAATGTCAAGGAGGGTGTACGTAATGCTATAGTAGAATATTTTCATAATCCCCGGAGGACTGAGAATCAATGGAGTGTTTACTCCAAAGCTCTACATGGAAAAATGAAATCCTGGAAATAGCCACTGTGACATATCCTCATGCACGTTTGCCTGTGCGGTGTGTGCGTGCGTGCGTGTGTGTGGTGTGTGGTGTGTGTGTGTGAAACCCATTGTCTGAAAGGTGTTTTAAAAGGAAGACTTATTAAAATGAGGTATTTTGTGGACATTGCATCAAACAAGCCAATATTCCGACGTGCACAGAATCCTACTGTGTCACAATTAATATATAATAAAGTAATTAGTACACATTTTAATTGTAATGCACTTTATATTTCAACAAAGGCGATGTTCCTGAGGTGGTGTGGTCAGATGTGAAGTGGGCCGTGCTTTAGCCAGAGAAGGAGGTGCTGGTGACGGTGGAAGAGCACGGCTTCAGCTCTGGACCTGTTCAGCAGCAGGACGCTGAGCTTCGGCCACCACCGCTGTCTCCACCCGGCAGGCGGTCAAGTGTGGAGGCCGGCAGGGGAGCGGAAGACGTGGGGATTGTCCTGAGCTTAAACTGTGTCGTCAGAATGATATCCCATGGCTGCTAATGACATTACCCAGGGGGAGCAGGTAGATGGAGAAGGGGTGGGACTCAGCACTGAGCCTGGAAGGACACCACACCCACATCACCACAGCTGAACGCCCCCCCCCCCGATCTCCCCCCCACCCCCCACCCCCTGATCTCCCTCCTCACTAAAGCCCCTTCCCACTGTGCTCTCTTGATGTACTTAATAAGTTCACAACTAAACAACATTGTCATTGCTAAGTGTACTGCAGAAGATTGTGAGATTAGTGATTCATCAAAAATATCAATTTAATTTCCTGGCTATGCCCAATCGGGCCTGTTTCTGAAAACTGCTGATTCACTGTCAGTAGATATTTTACTGAAATGTTCAAAAACAAATGGGTCCCTGAGAAGAGCATGAAAACAACTGTTAAAAAGAGCCTTAAACCATCAGAACAGCTTAAAAAACAAAGTTACAGCAGATTACATTCAATGCTTTGAGCATCAAATGTGTCACTGTTTCACATTGAAGAAACTCGTGGTGACCAACAGCAGGATTTTCTTTATATTTCTTGGCAAAACTTTATTATTCAACTGTTTGGGCTCAATTTTTTAGGAAAGACTCCTTTAACAAATTGCACTTATTCCAGACATCGAATTGAGTTTGCACCTGGTTAAGCTGTTAATTAAAAGGGTTTTCCACTGTCAGTTGTTAGTGATAATAAACTTAGGTCTCATCCAACGTCAGAAAAACGTTTTTTTTTTGAAAAACCAAAAAATAAAAAAACAAACGAAAACCCTGAACCATCAACAAAACATATTACTGAATCAATTTGACATATGCATATCTTATTCACACAAAAGCAGATTGGATTTTCCATTCAGGGAGCCATCCCACGTCCAACTTCACAAACTGCAGACGACAGACTTCCACTGCTAACCAACAAAGTCATTCTAAACTGTGCACAGGATTCAATATTACTTCCACTAAAGTATCCTGGGTGGATAAAAGAGTCAATCTGCTTGCATTCAGCAAAATCAGGAATGATTTTGGCGACCCCAAATTTAGAGGCGGAGAGGGAAAATGTGTGCGTTTGTCCAGTAAAGGCTTCATGTTCTCCTCACGTGTGATTGAATGTAACTGATGGAGTGATGCTCTGTGTTTCAGTGTCACACTGAGCTGGGAAAACAGAGGCTAACGCACAGCCTTCTGAGGACGCTACAGAGCTGGACAACCAGCAGAGGTCTGTTGAGCTAAAAAAAAAAAAAAAAAAACTACAGCACAGTGATTCATTGACAGATTGGTTTTAGTAATTTTGCCCGAGGAATCTGAATGTCCACAGAACAGATCTGCAAAAGTATAATCAGTTACACTCTCTCTTCATGGCAGAAAAACTGAAGGAGCTCCGTGCCACTCCAGCGAGAGCCCCGACTCCAAGGCGACGCCACCAAGAAAAGAAAGATGAACCAGGAACCAGAGGACAGACCCCAGTAAGAGGATCCATCTTTCACATGGACCATCGCCCTCTGAACAAACACACACTTCAAGAGGAGTGACAAGAAAGCTTGAGGAAGACTTTGAGAAGTGTGAGAGGTCTCACAAGAGGCCACAATAAAACAGAAGGCAGCAAACACTGCAGTAGCTGCCTCTGGAGGAGGACCGGGCTCTCCCGCTCTTTTCATACAACTTTGTAAACTGATTACTTGACTCCTCATCCGTACACTTTGTACAGTAAGCACCTTCTTAAACAATGCAGTTGATCAAGTTATACGCTAGTTGTGTGTGTGTGTGTGTGTGTGTGTGGTGTGTGTGTGTGTGTGTGTGTGTGTTCAGCTCATTAATCTTTGATAGGCAGACACAAATACCACTTTTTAAAGAATGACAAGAGCACATACATGAGTACTACCTTATCTACTTGCTGATGCAGAGTACTGATAAGAGTACTTATTAAATGCCATGAAGGTCTAGATGCACGCTATGTGGAATGGTTGTTCACTGCCATGAAACACTTCTGCACCAGAATTGGTGCAGGAAGGACGGGCCAGGTACCCCCCCCCCCCCCCCCCCCACACAACCCAACTGCCGTGATTGTGGCCTCCATGCAGTACACGACTGCCTCTAAGTGCATAGCGTCTACCTGCGCACTGCACTGGGTCCTGTGGACCATGCTGCTTCTTCTTCAGACTTGCTTTCAAGAGTCGCTCATGAGAGCTAGTACTCATGTAAGTCGTTGTCAGCCTGATACTGTATGAGTGTCCTGAATCCTTGTTGTTACCATTGTTTGGAAATCGTACATTTTTTTGTTTGACACTGTCCCTGGCTGAATTGCAGGTTAAACGCAGTGGAGTGATTTTGACAGTAGTGGTGGACACCCTGTGCTCTTGAGCTTTCAATCTTAGTCTCTGTTACAAGCAGGGTCTTTTAAATCAAATAAAATCTGCCGCTAACAGGCCCTCGATGGCAGTGGAAGTGTTTCAAAACCTTCAGTGAAGTGACTGCCCTGCAGGGACAGGCTATTGACAAGTCTATTATCTGAAATCAAAAAGAAGAAAAGCAAAGAGTTTTCATCATCCGACCAAATTTGTGATTTCCATTATTTCTCTTGTTCTGCATGTGAATTAATTTCCACAAATTATGAACTGTGCTCAAAAGCTGTTCTCTCCGCTGTCTCTGCGTTCAGCCCTCATTCAAAATGAAAGGAAAATCCTTTTTTTCTGTTTATATGAGGCTGTATTCTCACTACCACCATTTCCGTTCTGCCTCGCTCCGTCTTCGGAGAGCTTCTGGGCCCTCACTCGGCTTCTATTTCAATATCTCTGAAATCATAAAATCCTTCAGCATGTCCCATTCCTCTAAAGCGAATTTAATTCAGAGCGGACAGCCGAAGTGCTGTACATCAGGTAATGATGGATGCTGCTCACATGTGAGCAGAATGTGCTGCCTGAGCAAAAACCGCCACTAATTATTTTGCCGGCATAAGTAATGGAAACGGCGTTTTGGACGAGCGCACCGACAGGACGAGAGATCCACGAGTCAGGGGAGACGGATTAATAATGAGTGTAATCTTTTACTGAAGGAAAAAAAAACTCTTTAGCAGAGTGCAACCGTCCTTTGAAACACTGCAAACAACCGGAGCAAACAGTAATCAACACTCATTTATTCTCCACGACTGGAGACAAGTCTGCAATTAATGACCACATACATTCTCCAGCAGTGTCTTGTCAGCAGACTTCATCCCAAATGGATTGTTATGGGTTCGACCTGTTGCAGTAATAGCGCAGACCATCAATGGGGGCGGGAGGACAGGCGGAAGTGCTGGAAAGTGATGCTGTTAGCCGTCTGGTTTGAAGGCTGCAGCCAAAGCAGCCCGGCTCTGGGACATGAATGTCAAAACAGAAATTAAACAACTGAAGTCTGTGACGTTCAGTGTCCTACCTCACTGCCTTTTACATCAAATTACCGCCACACTCAAGGAATTACCCGTATCACACAGTTTGTACGCCTCCATCTGCCAGAAGCAGCAGTAATGGTGTGCGTCCAGACTCGGTCAGTTCAGTGCAGGATCCTCCCAGAATCACCTGTTAAACACTGAATTGTTGAAAAGTGTGGATTTGTGGAGCTCAGCCAGTCATCCATCTTCCAGTGCTGCGACAGAGAGTTTTGCATCTCCTGTTATACTGGGTCAGGAAGCAATACCAGCTCATATTTTATTTTCAAATGAGGCCCCTTTGCAAGGTAACATTTCAAGTGAAAAGCATTGTTTCTGCGTTTTCTTTCAAGAAAAGTTTTGCGTTTATATGGCAGGACCAGTTCTTCAAAGAGGGGCAGTGTTTGAATTAGCAGTGTAAGCTGTGTAAATAGGGCACAAGGCTGGTTAGTATGGAGGGGGTAAATAAAATCACACTTTAAATGTGTGTGATCTGTGCGATCTTCAGGCATCCAAACTGTCCCACTCTAAATATCTGAGGCAAATATCAATACATTCAATAATCTCCTTGACTTTCTTCTGATGCTATATTACTTCCACAACAATCGATGGCATGAGAGCCCACACTGACTCTGACCTTGAATGACTGTGTTTTCTTAATGTATGTGCCATGTTCAAAGGATTAAAAAAAAAAAAAAAAAAAAAAAAGACTAAAGAGGTTCCAGATATGTGTGGAACTTAAAAGGTCATGGTGACTTAACCAGTTGCTACTAAAATCTAATCATGCAGAAGTGAGAGAATTCCCACGAGGCCTCGCTAAAGAAACATTTGAGGTCAGGGGCATATTGATCTCTCCAGACGGACGTTCAGAGCCTCACAGACTGAAAATGTAAAACCCACAGCCTCGGGTGTCAGTCGGTGCTGGGATGAAAAAAGTGCAAAAACAATCTTGAGATGGAAAGAAATGTTCAATGTTTGATGATTGAGTTTGAAAGGAAATTGTTCACCTTCTGTTCTGGTGAACAATCTCTACATTTCAAATGGTGTCATTAAAGCTGTCTTCCATCTCTTCATCTTATCTCCAGCTTTATTTAACCTTTTTTAACGTTTGTTGTGAGGTGTGCTGTTTCTGCATCAGAGCATTCCATCTCACCTGCCAGACGCAGGGATCCCGAGTTGTAGATGGCGTCGTCTCGCAGCTCCCGCACGTGTATGGTGATGGTGGAGACGGCGTCCGGCCAAATCCGTCCGACACGCGGACATGAAACTGGTACGTCCCGGGCGGGGCGTTCTCCTTGATGATCAGGAAACCTGTTCGCTTGTTCAGGATGAAGTAGCTGCGGGGGAAAGTCAGAGCACAAACACATGAAGGAAGCTGCTTTTGCTGTAAATCGCCCCGCCTGGCCTCTCCACAGGACGGAGACGTTTAACCCTCCACCCTCATTATTCTCCACACTGAAAACCTGTCTGTAACACACTCTGCCAACAGCTGACCTCCACTGCCCGCAGAGGAAAGACACTAACCACTATTTTCACTTCCTTTTGGTGGATCAAATAGAAGCAGCTCTTTAAAGAAGGAAACACCTGTAACCTCGTGTATTTTGGAGGAACTGGGGTCTCTCAAGTTTCTGTCTCTTCTTATGCTTGGAACGATGACCCCGCTTGAGCGATTTGTTTGGAACATCCAGTGCGTCCATACAGGTGATGAATGTGACTGCAGTGAAAAGCAGCCTGAGTTATTCTCCAGTGACTGTAATCTGAAGAGGGTCAGATTTATGAATCTATAGGATCAACCCTCAGAGTCAAACTCATCAGGGTATGTATTTCTCTGAAGCTTTTGGAGAATAGAAACGTCTGGACTACTGAGGAAAAAAAATCAGTGTCAGTGTGACTGCTTCAGGACAGATGAGAAAGTACTCGTCTTTAAAGCATGATACTCACACACTGTGACGACTGCCTCTCAAAGATGAGACGTCTTCCCTAAACGGAGAGCAGTAATTGGCTCCTATTGTCTCGAGTCCTATGTTGGTCCTGAACATTCACGACTGGAATTCTCAATAAAATACTCCTAAAGCAGGGATGTCCACACTTATTCGTTCAGGGGCTACATACAGTCCAATTTCATCCTAAGTGTAAAATGTTTTGCATTGGTGTTGAAAATGACTCCTATCTTAAAATAAAGGCAATTTTAACAAAAACCCTCTGTTGCAAAACAGTGAACGTCCCCAAAACTTCTCCAGCTGTTGAGTTTTGCATGTTTCTACCTACTTACTCTGACAGCATGGCTTTGAGGCTAATGCTAGTTCGTTAGTGTCACTGACGTCTCAGCTCGGCTCTCAGTGCTGTGTTGTCTTAGACACTCTGAAAATTAAAAATTAAATATGTCATAAGCTTTGAAAGTTTTTACAAATTGCTTGGAGGTTGTTGGGCCAGATTGAAGCCTATTGCAAGCCAGTTTTGGCACACCAACCTTGTATTTGACACCTCTTTTATATCATTCAAGAACAGATAAAGAAAGATAAGTGGAGCTCTGAAAAAAAAAAAAAAAATCAACATGAAGTTAGTTATAAAAAATTACTTATTACTGATTTTTCAATTAAATAGCCATCTCTTCCTCTTCTTCTTCTTTTTTTTTAATTAAACTAAGTGACGAGATCATAATAAGGTTCAAGTCTCATGTTTGTTTCTGCTGGTGAAAATCGTTCCCTGATCCCAGACGCCTTGATTGCCCTGGTTTTGATAAAGCTGACATTGCTTTGGTGAAGACAGCCAGATAATGCATCTTCCTGACTGAGCTGTAAGACGCTGCAACAATTTGTCCAAGGGGATCTTGGCCTCATATAGTCGTTTCCTGGTGTCACACACAGTTCAAATGGAGCTTAAATCATGTCAGAGATTTCTTCAAATAATGCTGCAGAGTTGGTTAAAAAAGTGACCTCGGTGACAGGAAACTGACTGCACTTTGTTGGAATCATTGAAAAGAGACTCAGAAGGGCCGAGCGAAAACCCAGAGAAGATGACGCCATGCATCATCCGCCCCGGAGGAGCAGCTGAGGTGAGCGGCTCAGGAGACGCTCAGGATTCACTTTAGCAGCCATTTCCATGATTGTGTGTCAGATTGGTTTCCGTGCTTCCTTTTTGTTTGCTCATATGTACAATAACTATCTGTGCTGCCACTCTAGTTCTTCTCATTTCTCTATAAGTCTGTTCACGACTGTGCACAGCATATTTTATTGGGACTTTATTGTGATTAAATACAGTGAAATGACCAAAAATTGTGCATGCTTTTACAAACTTGCCTTGACAGCACAGCTTTGAGGCTAGCTTGGTAGCAACAACACATCTAGCTTCTGTGGCTTCTTCATCTTGAAGAAATTTGTATAAAAAAAAAAAAAAAGAAAGAAAAACCACTGTTTTCTTTGGCATTGTTACCAAAAATAACCAGACTGGAGCCTCTTGTGGGCCAGTTTTGGCCCGAAGGCCTTATGTTGGACATCCCTGCCTGAAGGGGATGAATAAAGTATCTTCTACTCCATCCTAAAGATTTCAAACAGAAATCAGCTGTCAGCTTATTCGTCATATCTCTATTATTGGACGTAAAAACACCATCAGGACCGGGAAACAGGAGACCACGTTCAGGATCCAGAATTAAAGCTGCATTAACGTGTTTCTGTTTCAGAGAAAAGACAAACAGAAGCCGACCCACCACAAATAACCTCAGCTCCCCCACAGCAGTGCATTTCATCCTGTGTTTTAGTGTTTACTCCATTTTCTGCTGTTAATCAATTACCCCCAGGGACAATAATAGAAAGTGAGCGGGGACGGTGCATTAGGGAGAGCGAGGCAAGGTGAAAAATGAGACTGAGTAATAGGCGCTAAGACATGCGAGGAGGCAATTTTACTTGGTCCTTCTCCATGCTCCCCTTGTACAGTAAATGAGCTCATTCAAGTTTAATTAGAGAGGAAATCCAAGGCAGAACCTTGGCAAATCAAATAATGAACCACTTGTAAGGACAAGGGCTGCATTAACTCATTTTATAGTTCTTTGCTGTGGCGTGTGTCCTATTTCAACCGCTCGCTATCAGCTTTGACGTCACTGACAGGCAGTTTCACCATTTCAGCCCAGCTTCACACTTTATTGGAGGCTTTACAGACTTTTTATCAGCCATTTATATTACAAGAAACTTTCTGTCCAGTCGCAGCAGAGCGGTTGAAGCGAAGCCTCCAGAGAAACCGCTCACGCACATTCATTCTCATCATGAAGGCCTTGAGGAGCTGCAGGTCATCGTGTTACTCTGACCTCCAGCAACACGCCGGCTCTTTTTTTTAAATAGGATTTAACCTTTTGAAGAGATGCATGTTTTTCACTGTAATCATTGTCACGTAAAAAGTATTTGGCATGGTGTAAATAACATTGAATGGAACTGAAATTAACGTCTGCACAGTTAAAAATCACATCACACTGCATTCAATGTAGTAAAGCGAAAGCACACAGAGCCAAGGAGAGCCGGCGCCTCGCTGAAACAATGTCTTCTGAACTCAGCTCAGGTTTGACACGTGGAGAGACGAGCGCTGTCATGAAATGTTAATGCTGTATATTACACCCAGTCTTTCATGGAGGCTGAACCTTGACTTTGAGAGAAAAAAGGAGAGGAGTTTGTCATTTTGAGCCCGGCGCAGCTCGAGAAGATGAAGACTGAGGTGTCGCCGGGTGCTGCGGTGACAATGTAAGCACTTTTTTTGGGACTTGTGAGAAATGCATCATCTTGTTGTAACTTTGGGCAAAGACTCAAGGGGAGCATTTTTTTTTTTTTAAAGCACAGAAGAGTCTCTTTATTCGATAGCAGGAAAACACAATCCCGGAGGGAGAAAAAGGAAGAAGAGAATATGAAATTAATTAGTTTAGGAAGGAAAAAAAAGGAGTAGCTTGGTGTAAGATGGACAATTCACTCAGGGTTTTTGTAGCTTTCCATTACCTTAATGTTCACGTCTATGACAACAAGAAACAACAAGGAAAATGTATCATGTCTCAGGGCTTGAAAGCAGCGTGTAATATAATCATCTCTATCAGGTTTATCAACATATTGTGACTTCCACCCAGCACAGGTCCATAATTTATCATGATCAGCACAGACTCCAGGCTCTTCCAGATCTGTGTGACTGCTGTGCGGAACCCCGAGCGTTAGCCTCCGTAAGCAAAAACAAGAGCGTCTCATCAACATGCGCCTTCTCCGCTGCTTAAATCTGTCTGAGGATTAAAGGGGATCAATCTTTGGTTCTCATTTCCTGTCACACTGAAGACGCTGCACGGTCTCAGAATAAATGTGGCCCGAGTCTCGGGTAGCGTGATCGTATGTTTGAGCAACGCTTCTGGGAAGGTTCTTACAGTAATGAGGCCGACGTCAAATTACATAGCGCATGCTGGTAGCCGGCCCTGCCTCCAGGCCCTTAAAGAGACCTGTCAGTCTTGCATTTTTCACTTCAAATCAGGTGACCTTATTTGCACACAAAAAACCTGTTTTTTTATGCACAGAAAAAAGAGCACAGGAAGTCATTTTTAAAGAAAAACTACCTTTGTTTTTACTGTGATTACCAGTTCAGATGTACAGTATGGAGAGCAGGGTTGTCAAACATAAGGCTCCTGGGTCAAATGTGGCCCAAAAGAGGCTCAAATCACACTTTCTAAACCATGAAGAAAATTTAAAAAATTCCAAAGAACACAATTTTTCTTTGTTTTGTTTTGTTTGTGTTTTTGTTTAGAATTCTCAAAAGAGTAGCAGACAGAACAACCCTCAGACCTGGGCCTTAATTCAACATTGACTGTCTGTAGGTTTCCTAATCTGTGTGTCATGTCAGGTGATCGGAAAATATAAACAAGAGTGAATGATTGAGTCAGAAATGATCATCTTACACGACGCCAAATAATCAGGTACATCAGCCATATGTTTTAAGTAGGGCTGTCAGTGTTCATCACAATTATATTAAAGCTGTCAAAAGATTTACTTTTTTAATCATGATTAATAACAGCACATAGGATTGAAATAAATAGGAAAGAAAACTCAGACTGTTCAGAATCTCTTGTGTAATGAGCGCGGGTTTTAGTTTTTCATTTTTTTTCCTGTCATTGGGAGGTAGTTTTTTCCATCCCTGTGCAGTTCAGGTGAATTATTAGGATTAGATTCTTCATTTGAGGACTGTTGCAAACATCATCAGAGTATCACCTGATATATTAAATCTTTCAAAGTAAACACTACGTTACTTCATTCCTTTTAACATTTGGACGTTGTTTTTTTCTGGTTTCATCACCACACTGTTGAGGCATTTTGTTTAAGACGCTATTTGATAACTGTGTTAGATGTCGATGTTGTATTAGGCTGGCCAGCATGACAGTTTTAAGACAGGATAACGATTGGTTCAAACAGTCTTCCTTACCTCGGCACGTGGCCTTCAAAGACATACGTCTTATTGTCCCAGTCATCGGGGTCGGGAGAGTAGACCTTCCCGAGCACTGTGGTCGGCATGCGGCCTGAAAAGAGGAAAGAAATGCTTCAGTTTAACAGCTGACCATCTGAAATGAGCTGGATGAGGACTGTCCACAGAGTGCCTGGGTACTGAATATGTTACTCAAGTCAAAACATGGACACGCAAGGTGAAGGAGTCCTGAAAACTGGGGCATGGAGCAGATAAAGAGGTGAACGGCTGCATAGGAATCCCTGGGTGTGCACACCTCAGGGTTCACTCCCAAGAAGTGACATTGCTGGTGGTTGGGAAAGGTACATGGAAATGCATGAAAGATACGTTTGTGGAATGCACAATGATAGTAATCAAATAAGGCTTACTGTTGTCATTGCCTCTTCTCCATTTCTTCACACCAAACCATGTGGGAATTACTCACAAAATACCCTTCACCATCTAAAGGCCGTCCTTGACATGCGAGATTTTAGCCTATTGTTTGTCTTTGGCAGAAACTTTTGAAGAAAAGTTGGACTAAAACAAACTGTTCACAGTCCTGGTGGCAAAAGCGCCGTCGCTCATTCATTTACATTCAGATATGCACAAGAAAAATAAAACATTTTCCTTATAAGCAGCAGAAAGAGTTTCATTGTTTGATCAGTTGAGATGCAAATGTTCCCATCAGCCGACTGTTCAAGTATTCAAGAAAATCTTGAGAGGGATTGTGACTCCGAGCCTGAGCGGGGATAATGGAGTGTGTGGTTTGTTTGTGCGCTGCAGCCCACATGCAATCGACAGAGGAAGAATAAATGGCATAACTGTGATTAACTGCATGTCAAACGGAGCAACGGTTCGCCTGTGTGGCCCTCAGAATAGCACCATGGGAGTCGTTCTGACTAAACACCGATCACACTGGCAATGACAATGCGGTGGCAGCGGGCGGATTGAGGCAGAGGTGAAAAACATCGTAAAAACGGTGTGTGTGTGTGTGTGTGTGTGTGTGTGTGTGTGTGTGTGTGTGTGTGTGTGTGTGTGTGTGTGTGTGAGTGTGCGTTAATTGCTGCACACTGATTAGGAATTAATTGACTGGCACTATGAGCTTCACCTACATATACAGACAGAAATGAAGGGCAGAGTTGAAGGTAGACATGCTGCACTTTACTTTGTTCAGGATGTTTCTGTCTTTGAGGAGAAGAGACTGGCTGAGAGCGAACCACTGGAGAGAGGTGACCGCCCACTCGATTTTTACCACAGAAGAAGAATAACTCCCGCACTAAACCACCGAACCCCTCACCTCTGTGACTGTTGATGAAAATCTTCTTCTCGCCCGCCACGTGCGCGTGGTCGTTTTGGTCGCCGATGGTCACGGTCAGGGTGCTGGTCACGGTTTTGGCGGGACGCCCGCTGTCGCTCATGACGATGGGTATGAGGAACTCCTTCTGGCGCTCGCGGTCGAAGGTCCTCAGGGCCGTGAGCGTGGCCGTGCCGTTGAGGTTGTCTTGGAGGTAGAAGTCGTTGCTGTGGCGGTACTCGGACGGCACGGTGAAGTGAAAGGGCGGGCCGTTCTCCGCAGAGTCCAGATCGACGGCTCGGAGGAGGGTGGAGGTTTGGTTCATTCTCACCACCTGGACAAGGGAGGAAGGACGCGTACGATACTGAGTAACGATACGAGTACCTGTCAAACGCCAATGAAATAAGTTTTCAGCTGGTTTTGAAATGAAATCACACCCACCTGTGGTCCCGCCACATTCTCAAACACGACCGGTGCGTACACGGCTTCGAACTCCGGCCCGTTATCGTTCACATCCAGCAGTGGAAGCTGAACCGTGGCGCTGCCGGACAGGGGCGGAACGCCGTGATCCGTGGCGACGATGACCAGGTGATGCTGCGCCGTCTTCTCCCGATCCAGAGGCCGGGCCACCGAGAGCACTCCCGACTGGTCCACGGTGAACAGGCCCTCAGAGGCAGAGTCCTCGGACAGGCTGTAGGTGATGTCTCGGTTCTGGCCCGAGTCCGAGTCGCTGGCTACCAAACGGGCCACGCTGGTTCCCACGCTGATGTCCTCAGGGAGCGGGGCGAGCGACAGGAAGTGTGGGATGAAGACTGGAGCGTGATCGTTATAGTCCTCAACCTCCACCACACAGTGCAGCAGGCTGGAGAAGTCCAGGTCCTCCACCTGTGGACAGAATCACATGTTAAGGGAAGATATGAAGAACAAACCTGTCAGAATAGAACTTTGCGCCATAAAACTAATGAGGAAAATATGTGAATCAGCGAAAGACCAGAAATAATTATTACATTTTTTAGATATAAATGGATGAAATTATCAGCCTTTGCCCATGATTGGTTATGGACTTTTTAGGGACAGAAACAGTTTTTAAACATCTCCGTATTCAATCATAGACCAGGGGCGTTCAACCTGCAACCAGCAAGGCTCTTTGTCCTTTCTGCAATGGCTCAATGAAGCTTTCAGAAAACTTAAATTGTTACTGAAACTTCATAAATGAAACATAAGATCAAGTTGTTGCAGATGTCTTAAAGCAGCTGTAGTTACCAAACTTTGGTATCTGTCAGCCTCACTTCAACGGTCGAAAGTGTTTTGCTGCTCCGGATAAATCTGAATTGGTGGAAAGTCATAAATAAGGCTGTTCTGGTCATAAATGCTGCAGATCACTGTGTCAGAACAGACCAGGTTAACTTGAACTGTCTTTTTCTTGGTGTATTAGTGCATCTTTATATAGTATGTTTTCACACTGCTGTGCACCTGAAACAATCTTTTTGCTTTCACTTTTCCACCGCATCCTAGAAACAGGCTGTGTACAGAAGAAGATTAGCAAAGTCTGCTTTCTTCAATATATCTTCATTATGCAAGCAAAATGAAAAAATAAATCACAGGTAATCATTTTGACCAGCACTGTTCTTTTTAAGCAGCACTAAATGAGAAAAAGAAATAATCATCCACCAGGCTGAAACCCACCCTTGCATTATAATATGCTTTATACTAGAAACATTTCACTGTCAAGAATAAAAAAAAAAGTGATATCATGGAGCTTTAAAGCTTTTGTCTGTAACTGACATGTGACAACCGAGGATCCTCCTCACATTGAGGCTCTTAGCTGCAGACAGAAAAGCTGACAGGGTGGTTTGAGGGATTTCCAAGTACTGAAGAGATAGATAATTTGGTGATCACTGCTTTAAAAAAAAAAAAAAAAAAAAAAAAACATATTTCTATTTTGCCATCAGCTACTTTGTTGAATTTCCCAGCAGTACACAAGATATCTCCTAAAATCCTATTTTTAACAGCTCAACTTCAGGCACCACATCCCATCACCAGCTGCATATCAAGCGACTTCAGTTCCTCCCACTCCCACCACAGGAGAGACGAAACCGCCGGAACGGGAGCAGTGACGCCAAAGCAGACTCACACTGAGGGTTCCTGCTCCACCGGCTCCCGCCTACCTTCAGCGTCAGATTGAACCTCTGCTCGCTGTGCCGCTCGTAGTCCAGCCGCTTCTTGAGCCGCAGGGTGCCGCGCTGCTCCTGCTTGTGGCTGACCATGAAGAACTTCTGCTCCTGGTCCCCAGCCACCACGCTGAAGGTCAGCTGGGCGTTTTCTCCAGTGTCTCTGTCCTCTGCAGCCAGCTCCAGGACCTGGGATCATCAATCAGAGGATGTGAGTGGAGTCTGCATCGTTTAGGGAGTCCAAGTCTTCAGAGATGCTCGCTCAAACGCTGAATGCTGGGGCGAGGTTTGACATATTTTTTGATGTTGCAGAGATACCGCCGTTTGCTTTTGTCATGAAACCACACACACATGCACAAAGACAACAAAACGTGGGACAGCACTGGAGAATTTAGAAAAGTTCCACCTTAGAAAGAAACCCATTTTTAAAACCCCAAATTTCCCCTAACTGTGACTGTTTGCACCGGAGGCGTCCTGAGTGCGTGAATTCTTGTTTCAGTGCTGAATCAGAGCGAAGACCCACCTCTGCATTCGGCTCTGCGTTCTCAGAGATCCTCGCCTGGCAGGAGTGATCGGTGAATCTCGGCGCGTGATCGTTCACGTCTTTAATCTGAACGGTGACGGTTCCAGTTCCCGTCATCCCGCCGCCGTCCCTGGCCTCCACTAGCAAGAGGTAGGACTCCACCTGCTCCCTGTCCAGGCCCCCCATGCCCACGGTGATGGTCCCCGTGGTGGGGTTGATGGCGAACATCTCTGTGAAGGTGGGCACTCCTCCCACCTCGGCGTTGGTGCCATCTAAAATGCCGACCATCCGGTAGGAGAGCACGGCGTTCTGGCCCACGGCAGAGTCGTCCAGGTCGGTCGCCGTCATCTCCATCACCGACGTCCCCGCCGCAGAGTTCTCCGTCACGTCTCCGTGGCAGCTGGGGGCGCAGGTGAAGACGGGCGCGTTGTCGTTGATGTCCCACACGTTGATGATGACGTCCGTGAAGCCCGTCAGACCCTCGCCGCCCTCATCTGTAGCCAGGACCACGAAACGCCAAACGGCACGCTCCTCCCGGTCCAGGGTCCGCTGGGCGTAGATCTTCCCCGTGACCTCATCTATTATAAATTCGCTCTCTGCTCCCTGGCCGTGGAGGGAGTAACGCAGGGCCTCCTGGTCAGCATCCTTATCCGGATCGGACGCTGTTACCTGCCACAGGGACACACAGAGGGTAATGACTAGGGTTCTTTTTTTTTTTTTTACTAATTAATTATTTAACTGTTGCCGAGATGAAGCGACTGAAAGCACTCCTTAATTATGAACTGTCAAGTAGGTAAATACAGTGGTTTCAACCCCGACCTTCACCTCGTCTGCCTCTTTTCTTCCGCCTGCTCCGTCTCACTCGTCCAGAACACATTAGCAGTAATTACGCTCTCGGCAGGCCGACGGTCTTTCAGCTCGACTCAATAATCTCAGAGTGATGCGGAGCTGGATTTTACTGAAACTATGCTCTCTCATATGAAGAGAGGTAAAGCAGCAGGCGCGCTATGAATAAGTTCTGTCTCAGATGATATAGACTCTGTTAATGACAAAGACATGTATTTTTAATGGAGAACAGTATTTCTCAATGCTGGCCCTGGGGGACCACCACCCTGCATGTTTAATGGCAGCCTTACTCAAATTTCACTGCAATCTGACGGGATGAAATTAGGAGAATTTTCCAAGAGATGGTTTACAAGCTGTTTGAAGACAGTTGTTTTGATTTCAATAAATTTAGCCATAAAGTCAGGAATCCTTACTACCATTTAGTTCTGGGTTACACCAACATGTCACGAGTCATTCTGTGGGATCTTTTTAGAAATTGTGAGCAACAAAGACAGAAGCTCCACAACTGTTTTCTCCAGCTTACTGAAACATCTGTAATTGAAACTGTTATTAATTTCATAATAGTAGAAGATTAGAGTCCCAGTGGCAACAAGCTGCTCTGCTATGTGTTCACATTTTAAAAACCATTCCTCTTTTCCATTATGGAAAATCATCTCCAAAGAACAGACAAGCCAGTGTGGTCTGAAACAACAGCAACAGGAGGAAATAGAGAAGCCTTTTTCAAACTGCTGATGAATGTCCAGGTGCCGTCGTATTCCAAGATTCTGTCAACTTTATCTAAATCAGGCTCAGATTAGTTCCATGAGGTGCCTGAAAACTCTGTTTATGTCCATTTCCGAAGCGGAGAACTAATACATCCATTCTAAATGACAGTTGACAAATTGGCCACATTTGTTTGTTTTTAGTGGCTCCTTATTTAGCTTCTTCGTCTACTCTCCAGTCTAAATACAAGATATAGCCAAACCAAAATTCAACCTAAAACCAGGTCTAATTACAGCATAAAACCAGGTCGAACTAAAGGATAAAACCCAGTCTAAATTCAATCTAAATGCTGGTCTAAATAAAGACTAAAATCAGGTCAAAATACAATTTAAACCTGGTCTAAATAAAAGCTAAAACCAGGTCTTAATACGGGCTAAAACCCAGTCTAAATAAAGGCTAAGAGCAGGTCTAATATCAACCTAAAACCAGATCTAAACAGAATTTGAAATCAGGTCTAAATACAATATAAAACCAGGTCTAAAGACAGCCTAAATCCATCTCTAAAACTAGGTCAAACTACAGGTCAAAATACAGGGGGAACAAATTTTTCTCGGAAAAATGTGAGAAAAAGTGACACAGAACAACAGCAGTTCATAAAAAACTGTGTTGAAATCATTCATAATTCTTATATTGAGCAAAATTCAAGTCACCTTATGTCACGCGCCTCAATATTGGTGCTACTTTTATATATTGTGAACAAGAGGCGCCCATGTTGGAGTGTACCTGTAAGACGAACACTGGAGAGCCGTCCAGCTCCTCCGTCACACTGCCGTAGTACTCGTTCACAGTGAACACCGGAGCCTCGTCGTTCTTGTTCACCACGTTCACCGTCACGGTGGTGTAATCCTCCCACTTCCCATCTGAGGCCAGGACATGAAGCTTGTACCTGAGAGAAATTTGATCAAGAACACACAAAATAAACATGTTTTCTCAAGTTGACACTTCACTACAAGGACAGGCAATTTATTCAAAGTAGAGTTTAAAGTTGGATTTTACAGAATTTCACAAAGAACAGCAATAACTGACTAATGTGGAAAATATACATCGCTGAAGAAAAAATGAGCGACTGAAAAGAGTTTGGATGGAGCAGCTCTTGTGGGGTAACCCTGGGCTGCAGTAATCACAATGCACCAAACCCAGTGAAGAGGAAATCAAACCAGTGAACCCACAGCAAGGCCATGGGCATCCACGGAGCACTGATGCATTGTGGGAGCAAACGCTGGGTTATGTGGATTGATTCATGATAACATCTACTGTAGTGTAGTAAATACTGTTCAGTCACAACCTTGTGTTCAGGTTGTCACTCCACTGTTTCTGTGATCACCGTTCTCTTGCGATCTCCATGCTATGTTCTTTTTTTAAATTGTGTTTTTTAGGTGAATTTTGGTCTTTTGGATTGCTGGTTTTGGATTCCTGCCTCTAATAAAATGAGCGTGAACCAGATAACAGCTGTGATCAGTCAATCCTCCTCTCAGCCAATCCTGACACCTCTAACTGGGATCAGGAGTGAAGGAGGAGACCTAAAACCTGAGGGAAAAGGCCCCTAAAGGACCAAGGTTTACCACCCTGGCAGCACACGGAGGAGGACCAGGGGCTTTAGAGACTGATGTAGAGGGAAGCCTTGCCTCCTGCCCTCATGAAGATGGTACTCTGACAAATGTAAGGCCACGAACGCTCCTTGTTGCAAAAATGTATCACCTGGCAACGGACTGCTGAATGTGTGCAGCTACAATGAAAAAGAAAACCGGTTCTTGAGTGTACTTGACCCCCAAAGCCCACCAGAAGCTGCCAGATCAAGGATCTGGTGATAACAACTTTATATTAGATATTACAAGCATTGTGCTCTGGGAAGAAAGTTGGCCTGGTGGGACATGGGTTTGCATATTGTAAGAAACAAAAAAAGTTGAATGGTGCTGCATAAAATCACACAGTGTCAGTGTGCTCACCGTTTGTTCTGTTCATAGTCCAGCGGCTGGGCGATGAAGATGGTGCCGACTTCTGGTTCCACATCAAACACTCCTCCTGTGTTTCCCGATGTGATCTGGTAGCGAAGCTTTGCATTTCCACCTACAGACCAGAGAGAAATGAAGTTAAAAGACTGTTGGCACCAGTTAAATTCAGTCAATGACAACACATTGACTAATCAAGTCTTTCTGGAGCTGTGGTGAAAATATTCCAGGTTCTATCTTCAAAATGAGCACGAGGGCTGCGCTGAAGGAGTCAGGAGCTGCTCAAGCTCTGATCCACAATCAGAAACAGAGTCTTACATCTGACGGAGAGTCTCTACTAAACATGGCACTTCTGTCATTAACACGCAAGATGCTGGAAAACAGCACCAACTACGACACAACATTTTTCCCAGCATAAAGAAAAAAAAAAAAAAAAAAATCACTGAGAACAGATATACAGTAGATATTTAAAGATTAACAACCACATTGATTTAACACTGCACTCTAACCACTGGATGGAAACTATATAACCATTATCTTATGAGAGTTTACAAAATAGCTGCAAAGCCTGAAAGTCATATTAGACCAAGATTCAGAATTTTACTCACAACAATCCAAAGCATAAAGGCTATCTGCAAAAATGACAACAGAAAACCTGACCGAGAAACAGGTTTTACTAACTGATCATTCATTATGCCTCATTTGTCACAAATAAAGGCAAACCAAAAAACATAATGAAAACCTCTAAAATGCAATATGAAAACAGCTTGCAGCCACTCCTGCACTGAAAGAAAAGGAATGGAGCAATTTCTATGTAGCCTAAGTCTAGCCTAGTAAAATAATTATGCAATAAGAGTTGACTTATTAAGTACAAAAGCATTTGCATGGTGGTGGTAGCATCAGGCTGTGGGAGCTGCCTCTCATACATACACAGAAGGTTTGAAAAAAACTGAAGGATCTGAGAAAACTGGGATTACAGTCTGACTGTGTCAGTAAAGTAAAACAATGTTCGATGACAGAATATATAAAAAATGCTGGATAACATTTTTTAGGACAATGGTATATTTTTGAGAAGTTTTATGACGCTACTTTTGAAATAAAATTACATTTGACAGTGAAATGATCCCCTGGTGTCGCACTGCCGTGATGTGACTTCTCTATTCTGAGAAGTCAGCCTCAGTTTTAAAATGAACAATCCTTGTATTTCACAGCGTAATCTTTACATTTTAAAGTGACGGCCCTTGTGACTGGAAAGTAAAGGCCCACGATGTAAAATAGACAAAAACAAGCAGCAGGTTGAAACCCAAAACAGAGAAAAATGGCTGATTGTAACAGTGAATCCTTTCAATGAAAATCTAAAACGGAATAATTATGTTTCTCTGCATTTTGTTTCATTAAAAACAAAAAAAAAAAAAAAAAAAAAAAAAGAAATTGACCCTCAGAGTATTAAATTTTTGGCAAAACAAGATAAAATATGACCTGCTAACTACCGTATTGGCCCGAATATAAGACGATGTTTTGTTCCAGAAATTGCATACAAAAAAGTGGGGTCGTGTTATAATCGCGGACTTACGGTAGTTGGTCAATACGCATCTGCGCCGCTAGATGGAGCCAAAGTATCACTGACCAGAGAGCGCGTGGAGCGATGAAATGAGATCAAACGATCTGATGAAAAATGGCGGATCATCAGGAACAAAGGGGCTGAACGCTGGACAACTGAGCAAACAACAGAGGGGAAGTTATGATACCAACTTTAAACTGATGGTGATCAACGCAGCAGAGTCATAAAACAAGCCGCCAGGAGATCTGGTGGAGCAGAGTGGAGAGCACAGAAAAAAAAAAACGCCTACAGATGCTAACAACTGCAGTAAACACGATGAGAAAAGCTTTCCGTGGTCCCAGAGTGACGCTTCAGAGAGACTGATAGAAGGGTGAGTGAATACGTCACTGAAAAACGGAAAGACGGAATGTCCACCACCAGAGCCTGATTCAGCTGAAGGACCTGGAAAGTTATTTACATCATTTATGCAGTTTTGACCCCTTGAGGCTTCTTATTTGTTGGTTATTGTTTCTTATTTTGAGAAAGAGAATATATTTTTTATTCAATACTGTAGTAGTTTTTTTCATTTTATATCTCATGAAATGTTATTTCAGTTGTGAGTTTTTGAGTTTATAATAATTGTATAATAAAAAGTTGTTTTATGAGTGACCTTATTGTCTTCAGCATTTTTTTTTTTTTTTTTTCACAAAATGATCTTTGAAAAATAGGGGTCGTGTTATAATCGGAGTCGTCTTATATTTGGGCCAATACGGTATTTGCTCCTTGTAGTGTCGTCTGTCAGAAATAACCCTTTGCTGCAGCACCATTGGTTGCATTGAGTTAATTCTTTAGTGATCAGAGAGCAGGCTGTTATAAAAGACATTCAGTGCAAGGTCGTGTGAACTGAAGTGGATAAACACAGCACTCATCGCGAGTTTTTCACTGTTTCCCCCCCTCCACACTTTTCATATCGTTCCCTTCCACGACGCAGCGTTTGGCTCTCTTTTAAATTGAATGTGTTCCACCATGGAAATGTTGTTGTGCGGTTGTGTCCTGAAGAAGCCTCATTGTGCAGTGAAGAATGGCACCAATACCAGCCATTGATCTGCTGGCCTTTCATTGCAGCTACTGCAATATCTACAGAAAAAAAAAAAAAAAAAAAACTGTTTGCAGGAGTCTAGAGAGATAGGACTGAGTCACAGGTGTTTACACTGACAACAGAAGCAGCGAGGTTCACAGAATAATCAGTCAGGCTGCTCCCCACAACACACAAAGACATATTGTTTCAAGGTATGTGTATATATTTTGTTTTCTTCTTTTGTCTGTGTGTGTGTGTGTGTGTGTGTGTGTGTGTGTGTGTGTGTGTGTGAGAAAGAGAGAGAGAGAGAGAGAGAGAGAGAGAGAGAGAGAGAGAGAGAAAGAGAAAAAACATCAATTGTAATTATTTCATGAATTATAGCTAAATATGTGTCAGTCCTACAAGATGACAACTTGATGACAACAAATTGCTGTTTAACAGTCACAGCATGTGTGTATTATTTATTTAAGGCTACTAGGGGTAGTGTAAAAAATCAATCACATAAGTATTGGGGTTTTTTTATTATTATTTCATAATTTTTACAGAGAACTTTTTCCACCCCAAAAACTTGAATACTTCATTCTAGTTTTATGTTTATAAACTTGGTTGAAAAATACTTCCAACCACCTTTTAGATATATATAGTTTAACAGTAATATACTTAACCCACTTTTGCTTATAACTGTGCTTTTTGTATTGTATTGTTTTTGCAGTCAGCATATACTAGATTACAGTGTATTTTATGAAGACATGAGGATGAAACGGCTGAGTTTTGAGAAAACAACATTTCTTTATGTTTTTATTGTAGCTTCTTTAAAACATAGTCAAAGTTTTTGAAAAGAAAGTTCAAATTTAAAATAATTAGACTCAGATGTGATGTGCATTTTTTGGGGAAACATGTCTCCTGATATATTCTATAGACATCATGAAAGTTTTTTCCTCATGGTCTGGTTTTAAATCCAACTAACACTCCAGAGGGACACATTGTTCTGACTGCCAGTTCACCTGTTCATGTGCCCAACGGCGACTGACTGTGGCTGTGGTGCACGTGCGTGGCAGCAGCCTTTCACAAACTGTGTGTTTTCCTCCGTTTCCAGGGACACGGATGTGAACGCGTGTTCAAAAAGTTGCATTTTCAGTGACTTTGCTGTGTAAACTGACTCTCAAAACGCAACAAAAGTTTTTCCTTGAAAACGTTGTCATGTAAAGATATAATTCTAAATGTTGAATGATGGTATAATTCATTGTTCCAAGTAGTCTACAGTGTGTTAAGGTGTTCTCCTCCTCACAGCACTTCATAATGCTTCTCTTTTCCCCACCAAACCATTTTAATAAAGTCGATTATATGCTGATCAACAAAACGTTCCCCCTCAATGCAATTACTGCTAAAGCCGAGGTCTGCATCTCGATCACCGCTGCATCTTCCAGCCCTAATGTTAATATGAAAGGGAGAGCAGAAACCTCTGAAGACGCGCTGAGATTCACAGCTTATTAGCAAGATGAAAGTCAAGGAAGGAGAGAGGAGAATGCTCTAATCCACATCGTTTTGTACCGTCCGTCTGTTTTCACTTTAAATGAGACATCAGGGGATATATGCAATTGCGTGCCTCCTTTTCATTCTCTCTCTCTCTTTTTTTTTTTCCTCAAGTTGTCTGAATCTCTTAAGTATTTAGAAAACTGCAGAAACCCAAAGGGAAAAAGAAACAACACGGGGAGTAATACAGCAGTTAGAATAAACAAACAAATGGAGGGAAAATTAATGTTTTTTTCCCAGTGGTGCAGAGCTTGAAACTCTTTCATCTCCCTTGGTGCTGAACTTCACTGCAACCAGAGTGAGGAGGCATCCGAGCAGGGAGGAGGAGACATGCAAACGTACACATACAGCCATACACTGAGGGGGCTCGGAGATGTAGCAACAGCTCCAACAGCATGTCTGCAGCTCACGGATGCATGCATGGTGTCAGTTTCAGGAAAAAAGAACACAAACTGGAGAGCTAATATCTTATAATGAATTCAAAATACAAGTCGTGGTGAGCCAGCTGAGAAAATGACACTGCTCAGTAGGGATGTAACAATTCCCGGTAAAAATGATAAACCGCGGTAAAATGTCTTACGGTTAGTACTACCGTTTAAAATTTTAATTAACGTTAAACCGTGTTTGATTGTCACAATCCGGAAAATCTCAGGAGTTGTGAGAAGTGCAGCTGCAGGCATCTGATCGGACACCGGCGCCCTGCGCACAAGCGCACTGCACAGTAAACAACTCGTAAATATGGCGGAGAGCAGTACTGCCGGAGATTTATCCACAGACCAAGTTCGAAGTCTGGATGTACTTCGGCTTTTTTTAAATACGCGGAAGGGAGACTGGTCGAAGACAGCAGCCCAGTCTGCCGAAAATGCAACAGGAAACTATCGGCGAAGGGTGGAAACACGTCCAGCATGATGGCTCATCTACGGGACCACCGCCCGCAACTATGGAGCGAGTTAAAGGTAAGTTAACTTGAAATGAACGCATGCGGCGCTTCGGGAACCGTGAAAACTGTGAGTGTTTGTCTCGTTTCTGCTCCGGCACAATGCTAGCTGCATGGCTAAAGCTAAATGCACCATCGTTGCCGACAGAAAGTCCGACATAGAAACAACAACTGGTTAATTGTCAGAAGACAGTTACACGGTGTGTGTGTGTGTGTGTGTGATGAATAATGATAATTATTTAAAAATAACCATTATAAATTTGCTTTCCTCTTATTTACATAGAGCACGTGCAGTGGACAGAACCAGGACAAATCCTCCAGCTTCTACTTCTCCGGTCAGAGTGGCACAAACGATAACCCAGGCGTTTGAAAGGGAGGCTGCTCATCGCACCGACATCCAAACATGCCAGAGACCTCACAGCGGCCATCTCATATTTTTTTTGGACTGGTTTTTCTAAAATAAAACATTGTTCATTGATTTAAGAGTGCCTATGAGTACTTTTTTTTTTTTTAACATTTTGAACATATTTCACAATACCGTGATAATATCAATAACTGTGATAAATTTGATCACAATTATAGTGATGTCAAATTTTCATATCGTTACATGTCTACTGCTCAGTGGCGGCTAAGCTCAGGGGTGTCAAACATACAGCCCGTGTGCCACAAATGACCGTCCACACTCCAATCTGGCCCACAAGAGGACAGTTTCCTGTTGCAAGAAATCATGCCATTAACTGCAATACATTGATTTGACCACCAGGGTCACACTTAAGGCTGTATTATGTGGTGAGTCAGTTCAGGTGGTCAGGACTCATCACTTCTTTAAAAAAAAATAAAATAATAATAATAATAATAATAATAGAGGAGTCTTAAAGTCATAAAACCAGCAGCTTCCATCTATGACTCCTCAGTGGCCATCAGAATGGATCCAAGAAACACCGATTCACCAAAACATTACTGTGTCGCCCAACACTCAAGACACACTTATTCCCACCATATCTTGTTTACACCACAATGTTTTGAGTAAAAAAAGCATCATTTTTGGGTTTTTGTTTGACAAAAGTTTCACCGTTACACAGCCATGTTACTAAAAACTGGAAATGATGTCGTCAGCATGTCGGGTTGGAGATGTTTGTGATTGTAATGAAACCACAATAACACAGAGAACAACACACTGCAAACAAAAATATGTATATTTACATATTTTCATGGTATATCAAAAACTGATAAAACACTCACGTATCTTTAACTTGTTCTTCTATAACTTTAATGCTGTGACTCAGTGATTTTGGCTTTGTAAGCATAACATCGCCTTCCTGTCCCTCGCCCTTCACCGGCTTTCATTTGATGTGCAGCCAAAACTAAAAAACCTGCACGGCGCCGGAGCTTTTTAACATCCCAGTAGGTGATAATAACCTGACTTCAGATTCCTGCAGGCTGTGGTTTTGTAACTGACTTTTTTCTCTACATGACCGATTCTGGATCCAAAATGAGACACAAGACCTTCCAAAGTGGAATTATGGATTAGCTCGAGCTTTCAGACCAGATTTTCAAATGTTTTTAGAGATGGCACTCATTGAGTCTTCTGTAAGCTGCAGTGAGAACGGCACCTCAGAGCACTCACATGGTGAAAGTTAGCTGATTTGAAGGATGATGACAGCTCAAAAAGTTGACGGCCTTTTAAATCCAGCGCTGACAGCCAATCTCTCTCTCTTGTTCCACACAGAGGAGTGGCTGCGGATTCCCAGGGGAACCATAACGGGCCATAATGGGCTCGAGACGTGGGCCAATTGATCCAAGGCGTAAAGTGACGGTGTAATTGATAGTGTGAGTGGGGATAAGTGTGCCACTCCTGCCTGAATTCAAAGGTTATCAAAGGAAGTTTTAGACTAAAATCACTGGAATGATGAGGGGGGGAAAAAAAAGATCTAACAACAAATAAGTTCACTTCAAACTGAGCTTCCACCTTCGTTGAACGTCTTCATACTTGGACAAAGTGCAACCACAAGTCTGATTAGTTTGCAGCTAAAGGTCCGGGAACAGCAGAAACACTGAGAACATTGTAGTTTTCATGCTAATTAGACGAGGAGTCATGAATCTCTGGAGAACGCCGTCGACACGGGGACATTTTCACAAAGCTGCATTTTCAGTGACTTTGTAGGAAACACAGTAAAAAAAATTTTTGGTTTTCACTACGAACATTCTTCTAAAAGTCACCAGTTTATTTTCAATTTGCTTGGTCATTACAGGGACCAAATTTGAGCCTTTTGCGCAACAGTTCTGGCCAACGGACCTTATGTTTGGCACCCCAGATTTTGACTCTTCTTGTCTGGTTGAGGCTCATGATGGCGTGACACTTCTTCCCTTATCACTTTGTTGAAAACATACTTTGCTTCGACCTCAATGGTACAAAAGAAAACCAGAAGTCTTCAGGCTTTACATCTGGGTGATCTTTATAGAAAACCATCATCTTTTTGTTGCACTGATGAAAAGAGGACTTTCATCTTATGTTTTTCTCCGCACCAGGTGTGAAATTGGACTGCTAAGATTTGAAAAAATCTAAAGTTATTGAGCACACAAAGAGCATTTCGTCCACTGACATATGAATGAATGAAAGAAGACCATCACTCAGAGAGTGGACCGAGTTTCTCAGAGTTGGACTGGAACACAGTTTAGTTGAGAATGTTTCCAGTTTGCAACTGACATGTTGCTGCAAAACAAAACAAATGAAGAATAAAATGTCAGAAGACTTCAAGGACTCCACCAGCTGCAGTCGACTTCTTCAGGAAACCTTAGCAGTGAGAAAAGCTTCAAGAAAAAGAAAAAGGTTTTCAAGTCCAAAGTTCTGAAAGCAGAAATTTCACAGCTGAAGAGCTTTTTTCATGGTTGCCTTACATTTGAGGGCTTGTATTAAATTCACTTTTTTTTTTCTTTTTACACTGGCTTATTCAGACTCGCATATGGTGGTATTTTTCATGACTCCATGACATGTTTCATCGTGCAACCCCAGCTTTCTTCTTTCGAAGCAAATTGGAGTCGGACAAAAGCAGTGAAGATGGATTCAACCCGCTCCGAAAACACGTCTTTTATGTTTGTTTGCTTTTGATTCCAGCCATTGTTGGGAGTGTTGGGTGAGGAAGTTATCAGAGTGATTTAACAGAGTTAAAATGAAAAAAAATATGCAGTTCATCAGTCACGAAAAACGAAGGTAATAGAGGAAACTCAAGGATACAAAACAGAACAATAAAAGTTGCGGGAGAACCAGTGAAAACACACTAAAAAAAACTAATTGAGTTAGATAGCATAACATTGTTAAAATATACATTTACTAAAACTAGTTGAGTGCACTCAGTGCTTGGTTGCAGCTCCTTCAGCACTGCTGAGGTGTTATTGGCCTCCAGCTCATCTGCATTATCGGCCCTGTTGTCTCTGGTCTTCCTCTTGTCGATACCCCAGAGATTCTCAATAAGGTTCAGGTCAGCTGGTTTTCCCGGCCAATTATCCACAATGAGGCTGTGAGAATTATAGCAGGAGCTGATGGTTTCAGCAGCGCGTGCAGGTATCAAGTCGTGCTGGAGAAGGAACTCGTCATAAAGCAGAAGGAAGCATGAAAAACTCTGAAACATCCCGGTGGACAGTTACATTGACCAGCAGCAGTGGCTCCAGTGGCTCAGGCAGAAACTCCATCGGACCTCTTCCTCCAGACCTTCACCAGTCCAGGCAACAGCCCTCAGGCTCTGGTTCGGGATTGGGTCCACATCAGGAATGCCACAGTTGTAGTCCAGATCTTGGATCCAGGACCTGGATTTGTCCATGTGTGTTTTCTCTTGAAGCATTAATTGTAGTTGCAGTCAACGATTCGTGAATCTTTAAAGGACTTTTCTCCAAGTAAATGTTGTCCTCCAAGTCGACTTTTCAGTGCAGAGGTCAGTAAAGCGCCTGAACGGGCAGTTTCTGCTGCAGTGAACCTCTGTGTCTCCCTTCGTTGTGGGGCGTCTTGGTGAAGGTCTTCTGGGTCACTTCCCATTGAGTCTATTGAACCAGACTATGAGATCATTCAAAGACTCTGACCATCTCTGGACCGTCCTTCACACAGCGCTGCACCTTTTCAATGATACTCCACCTCACTGAGATGCACCTGTACATGCCAACGACTGCATCCAGCAGCATAAATTACAGGGAACACTTACACCAACATATGGGACTCCTCTGTAATTAGAGGAGGAAATGTACAGGAAGGACCTTTGAGCTTGGTTTTGATTTGAAAAAACAAGTTTCCCAAACTGTGACTGGAAACCGGCACATTGCCTGAACAGCATTTGCAGCGCAGCACCCACCTTCATCCCCGTCGTTGGCGCTCACTGTTAGAATCGCAAAGCCGATGTCGGCGTCCTCATCCACGTCGACCTCGTAGGACGCCTGAGCGAACACGGGCTTGTTATCGTTCACGTCGCTGATGAAAACACGGACGTAGGCCGTGTCTGAAAAGACAACAAAAACAAAAAGGAAGAATTAAAAAACATGCGGTCGTTCTTATTCTGTCAACACGAACATCTGTCTTGCTCTTCTTTTGGATGGCAACAGTTTAGTCACTTTTGCATTGGTGTGTACACACACACACACACACACACACACACACACACACACACACACACACACCGGAGGGGAAAACAGACGTTTTCTCATGCAATCAAACCCAAAAATAATCTCCTTTTTTCTGTTGTTTACCAGTTTTCTGTTACATCTGTCATCCATCTCCGCTATTTAAGGCTGTTTCACCATTAAACTCAGCTGCTTCTCCTTCACTTCAGCATCCAACCACAGGCTGGAGCGTTGTATAAAGCACCCTGAGGGCATCAGTGTATGGCTCGCTAGTTGAGCAACCCAACATGCTACACTAGCTTTGATATCTGTATCAAAACGGGGATAATTTGCAATGCAGCTTCGAGATGAGATAAATTATTCAAAGGCAGGGTGGAGGAGTTTGGTATACAGTTCATGGCACAGATAGTGAACTAACGCAGGCCTCGGAGCGAGAACAAAAACAAGTCGCAGATGCCGACACGTCCTCGCACGTGTTGGGAATCTTTTGGAGGAGGGAAACGACGGGGAGAGGCGGAGGGTGAAAGCGGAAAGACAGATGCAGCAGCCGTCCCCTCCTCCTCCCTCCTATTCTCTAATGATGCCCGCTCAGCCATGTTTTCACACTTCCACAGACATGCGTGCGTCATGTACCGCGCTGCATCCCGCATGTCAGCCTGTGAGTAGCACCGCTCCGCTCGGAAAAACAACGAGTCAACGAGGTTATTTTTGTGGCCACTCGGCAACACAGTGCTGTCTGGAGCCGACAAAGTGTGTGTACCAACAACACTGTGTCTTACTCTCTCAGCCTTTCTTCACCGAGAACATTGATTTGAGGCTGATATGTACAAAAGCACCTCGGAAAATGTAAATCTCAACAAGTGTTCATGTTTCTATCTTTCTAAACAAGTAGTGGAAACAAAACACAGATGCACAGTAGGATTATTTCCAGCATCTACACGGAGCCTGAGCCTGAGCTTTTTTTAAAAAAAAGTTGTGTTTTTAGTTTCTCTGAGCAAAACGTTTGGTTTTCTCTGGTAAACTCTGCCCTGTTTCTTTTAACCTGATGTCTGATTGGCTCATTCAGAGGTTTTTTTCACATATAACATACAGCATATTCCTCTAGTTTTTGAGACTTCAGCATCAAGTGTAAGACCCGAGCCATAAGAAAATCCCTCAAATCCGCCTCACATTCACACCAATACTGTAAGTTATAACACTGACAGCAGCAATCAGTTTCTTAGATCTGCTGCACTTTACATCCTTTTTTACTTAATAATTGTGATTTTCTTTGACATGTGCAAATCTAATTATGGCAACTTCGGAGCGGGTAATCATCAGCCCCCCGTAAACCCTTAATGATCTTACATGGGGGGTCCGGGACCGCCGGGAGAGAACCAACTCAATTAAACTTCTTCTTTTATTCCTCTGCGCTGCATGAAGATAAATCATGGATTTATGCTTCTGCATCGTGTCAGAGACAGAACTGGAAATGATTTCAGCTGTTCTCACCTTGTTAACAGGTCTAAAAAATCAGAGCACAGACACGCCTGCTCCTCCTCTCAGTCGCAGGTGAAACTCGCCGCTGCAGCCGTTTTTCAAGCAACAGCCCCATCAGAACTGACAGAGATCGTGAAAGCGAGCGCTCGCACTCTGATTTATGCCTCCGCCTGTGTTTCATTTCATGCCCCGGCTCGGTTTTCTCTAACATAATTTACAGTTTCCATCCACCTTGTGAAGCCCACATGACACCGCCGCCTCCGTCGATTCTTATCACGGCGCACCTCGGGAGTCGGGGCTAATTTTTCACCCGCACATTTGATATGCACACACTTATGAACTCCTCCTTATGGAATGCCCAGAGATTTAATATGATTCTTGATTGAAATCAGGACAGCTTGATTAGCTCCTCCTACTTTTTGCAACTCTAAATTGCCCCGTCAGCCATCATTCTACAACCTCTTTAGTGTTTGTGACGCAGGGGAAAAAAACAAACAAAAACTAAATAATACAAAATGCGTCCTCCCGGGCTCCACGCAGCCTCTGCTCTGCTTAATATTTCACTTCTGTTTACATTGCCACGAATGTCACAGCGAGCCAAACCCAGAGAGACGATCAGTTAATAATCTATGATCGCATTTATTAAAGATATATCCTGCTCTGGCTCTCTGCTTTCTCAACACCTCTCTCCAGCCACCCATCTGTCTCAACATCTGCTCGTTTCCCCACATCCTCCCATCCCAGTCAGCGGAGGGAGGAGGAGAAAGAGACAGAGAGAGAGAGAGAGAGAGAGAGACAGAGAGAGAGAGAGAGGGAGAGGCTTAGTCCCTCCCACAGACAGAGATGAGCAGATGTGAGAAGCATACCAAAAAAAGGAGAAAAAGAGGATCATCACCACCTTCAATAAAGATTTCGAGCCTCAAATGAAGTCTAAAGAGCAGCTGCCTGCACTGCGACGTCTCTCAACAACAACGATGGCACAAAAGTTGGAAATGAACCAGACATGAAATGAAAAAATGAGACGTCATACAGGTCAGACTGTACAGTGCTATACTGTTTCAGTAAGCAAGCATATTTGGAAATGCAGCTCTGCAACTTTCCTTTCCTAACTGGTGCGTCTTCTAGTCTGTGCTCTCTTTCTCTCTCTCTCCCTCACCGGTAGAGCTAGTTTACAGTTAGACAACAGGATCTCTGATGTCAGGATAAAATGCTAATGAAAATTTCACACTATAACTGAGCATCTTTAATACAAATCTACTGACGCCACTCTGGGTAACAGGATAACAGGTTTCTGCTAATTTTCACTTTAAATGCAAAGTTCTAATGCTGATATAAATGAAAAGAGGAAAATGGAGGCCCATTTTACATGTTTGTTGTGTTTTTGGTGTCCGTTGTTTGGAGTCACTGAATACACAAGTTTTTGGAAACAGATTTTGCATTTTCACTTGTAAACATTCTGTTTCTGTTCACACTGTTAAACGCTAAGTTTTAGCCCTTGTTATCAAATTGTGCTCTCATCCATTCAAAGTGGATTCCACATTGTTAATGCATATATAAGATGGCTAAAATCTTTAAAGAAGAAATACCTTTAAGTTGTCATTCTATCACACGTGGTTGAACTAGCAATGCGTTTCATGTCAAAACTAACACTTCTCAGCAATATTCCATCCTCCATCTTATGGAAGGGTCTGAAGGCTGAATCCTCTGCCATCTGCAGCACTTTCATATCATATCAATCCTCCAGTGGAGCTTTTTCATTTTCTCTGGAGCTCAGAACCTGTGATGTGACGGACCACACAAAAGCAGGGAAGCGCACACCAGCTCGCCTCCATGTGGGGCATTTCATGACCGATTTCCATAATCAGGCCCTAAGATCACTGCACAGGCTGATTGGACGGCTGTGAAAACACACAGCAATCAGCCTGTAGAGCCGTGGAGTCGTCTGAGTCATTACTCCGGTCTGGTGGGGCAAAGCCGGCCTGGCAGAATCATGTCAGGAGAGCACGCCACGCCCGAGCGGCCAGGGCCAGCTGTGTGCTGGAGGACACCCTGGACACCTCACATGGAAGTGGGGAGGGGTCTTAATGCTACGGGACACACTGCGGTTTCCAACCCTGCAGAGCCTTTTAAATACTTCAATCCCCCAAGAAAACATTGGGGCAACTGTGCACCTAACTGATGATTGTGCCCTGTTTCAGTTTGGACCTTTCAGATCAGGTCTAAACTGAAGTCCAAAGTCAAATGGACCTTTTTTTCTGACTTTTTGTTTTGATTTGATTGTTCAATGGCTCCAAACTCGGAGGCCCGCTCCGGCCTTCATTCTGAGTGCAATCAACAGAGGAGAACTGCTTGCTTAATTTACTGTAGTTTGAAATGATTTCACAGTGGGAGGTGAAAACCCAAAAGAATACTGGGATTTATTTCAGTTAACTACTTGGTTGTTAAAGAAAATCTTTGTATTGTTAAATTCCTGTTGTGGATTTTCTCAGTGGGCGGGGCTTGAGAGGTACAACAAACCACATCCTGGTGAAGCTTTTTGTTCCAACTTTTCATCTTTTTCTTTTTCCTTATAAATATCTTGACCGACCAAAGTATTTTTTCCCTTTTGGAAAAGAGCAAAAAGAAACACGCACCAGCTTTTAACTTGTGACGACACCTGTTGTGCCTGTTAACACGTTTTCAAGTGAAAACACTAACATTCATTTCAGTCCTCAATTTAACCAATTCCAGACAGAATCTCAGAAAATCAGCTCCAGCATGCCCAATCTGTTTGCCTCAACATTTTTTTATTTCCTTTCAGCTTCAACAATTGGCTCTCGGAAAGGATTCAGATGTCCTCTCCGAGTTGAGGGCTGCCAAAACGTTACATTGAAGCAAAGCACTGGCAGACACAGCTCCACTCATCGAGATGGGACAGCAGCAGATTTCAGAATTCAAACCCTCCGTGTAAATGCTGGACTGAGCTCCAGCTTGTGTGTGTGGGGTTGGATTTATGTACCTGAGTTGGGCTGCCCATGCTTCCCGGGCCGTGCCGACTCCCAGCCGTCCACAGATTGAACCTCCAACAGGTAGGAGCTTTTGGTCTCACGGTCAAACACCGTCTGAGAGTAGATGAAGCCCAACTCTGGCTCGATCCGGAAGTACTGATGGTCTCCACTGCGATCCTCCAGCAGGGAGTAGGAGATCTGAGAGGCGGGGGGGTCACACAGATAAAACACAGCTCAATTACCACTACATTCACACAGCCAGGGGGGGGATACACTTCGGATCATCCAGACCATAGGGGGGCCGAAAACAGTCTTTGCGTGTATTGTTTTACCTTCCCGTTGAGACCCAGGTCCATGTCGTTGGCTGAAACCTGAAAAACCAGAGTCCCTGATTCGGCCCCCTCGGTGATGGAGGCCTCGTAGATTGAGGACGTGAAGAACGGCACGTTGTCATTGACATCTGGAAAAGAAAGACGCCACGAACATTAAGTAGGCTGAATGTGTCGACAATGACAAAACCCAATCAGAGATTCACTGCCGTTACGGTGTCAAACTCTCATATATTTTTACTAATACTATAGTAAATATTGGGACTTCCTGTTTTTCAGAATGTTTATATTTCATTTATATTTCTTTTCTATCTTGTTGCTGTTTCAAGTTATTTTTTTTCCTTTTTTTACGTAGAGAATGAACAAAACCCAGAGTTAAATTCCTTGATTGTCATGAACAAACTTGACCATTAAAGCTGATTCTGATTCTCACAACACAGATTTGATGCTAATCTTATTTTGCCCCCAGTACAGTAACTGGTAACCATATTCAATAATAACAGTTTGAGTTATTATTAAGAACTTTGTTTATTCTGTGGAGAGAATATTTCTTTCTCTCTCATTCAATGTAAAAAGTCAAGCTGCTCATCTCATCTCCACCTCTGTGCCTCACATTAATCATTCTTAATCTCATTTCTGGGTGTAAAAGATAAACTAAAAAAGACTATTTTCCCCATACAGTGCTGACAAAATTAGAGAAATCTTTAGTCTTTAGCCTGGAAGCACATTTGATCAAACTGTGAATGGTGTACCTTGTTCACATGCCTAAATGATTGTGTAAAATGTCAGTATTCAGAGCAGAAAGCAGCAACATGGTTTCTGGGCAACATCAGATGCAGAGAGAATATCTGTGTGCGCCCGGTGGCGCCGCATTGACTCGGATCCCTTCTACAATTCTGACCTTTTAACCTCACATTCTGTAGCTGCGCTCCTCTGATGTGCCAACAGAATTTTTTGCTGTTTGTAACTTCTGCAGTCTGCCTCCACAGAAAGACATTTTTGTTCCCAGAAAACATTGCAGCAGCTCTCCTCTGAGTTTCTCAGCTGCTGCAGTGCGATGTGGAGAAAACTTTGCAACTGTAAACAAACGGGACCGCTTGTTGGGTTCGCTCAACTTGTTCTAATGGTGCAGGTATACACTCAAACTCTGAATGTGATGTTTTTTTTTTTTTTAATTACAAACACCCATGCAGTCAAGCTTTTAATAGAAAATAAAGACTTACTTTCCAATAACAGAGCAACTTTTTTTTTCAAGCATTGTTTCAAGCACTGTTGTCAAGTAAACAGATGTAGAAAAATGCTACAAAAGTTTGTTTCACTTTGCATAAACAAGAGTTGAAAAAATAAACATTCTGTTTGTTCTGTGAAACATTTGGATGCTCCAAAACACTGAACACATTCAGTTTGCATTTCACGGTTTGTTATTGAACAAGCTGTGTATTTTCTTACACTATATTTAGCTTTCCTGGTATTTTTATTAGCATATTTCTTTTTATGAGTCGTAATTGAGGTTTACACGTTTTTACACGTATTTCTACGTTTGGTAAGATCATAGTCGTCCTTTAAAAGCGACACATCAGAAAAATGAGCTGATCTGAGCTGAATATCTTGCAGGAATCTCTCTGCTGTGTATTGTTAGTGCCTCATGGCTTCACGGGGATTATTCAGTGTTTGCACCATCGGATACAGCCGTGACTCCTCATCCTGTTTTACCACACTGATACCGTATCTTATATGGATTACTGACACTCTTCACGTTGTGGTTATTTTTTCTAGGCTTGAAAACGAGGATGAAAACATGCATTAGAGCAAACCATAATGAAGACCAAATGGGCCATCCTTCAACAAAAGCAGAAGGAAAGCTTTACATGCTAAAGATGAAAACTGCTTGAACTGAAGGAGCTCAGCTGACGTGAGGCCGAACGCTTTACACAAATGACTCGGATGGAGACACAAAACAAACCCGATGCAGCTCAGACTGTCTCTTTTTTTGGTTTTTTTTTTTCCTCCTCCCTCCTCTCTCTTAGCCTTCTTCTGAGAAAATGTCTTAATCTATGAATTAAAAATGGGGCCTTAAATCCATTACAGACCTCCCTCCCTTCCTCATCCTCCCCGCCTCTGGAGAAGTCAAAGAGCTTTCCTATTAAGACAGATAAGAGGAAGGAGGGGCGGGGGGGAAATGAGAAGTTAGAGAGAGGGACAGGCAGACTGAAGAAGGTCTGGGAGAATTAATTATTACTCACTGGATTAGGAGTAATTCGAAGGAATAGAAGGGTGTGTGTGTGTGTGTGTGTGTGTGTGTGTGCGTGTGTGAGTGGAATTACAGAAATGATGATGGGATATTAAAGCCGAGTTACCAGAGGCTGAGTAACTGAACTGAAACAGACTAATGTAATCCCATACAGAGGGAGAAAATTACAAACAAGCAGGTTGAGATTAGCTCCAAGGGAAGGAAGAATGAAGCATCTACTGGTCTAGTGGCTTTTTATTTATTTAATCCTCAGACGGAAATTGGCTTCAAAGATGTGTCATATAATATCTAAGTAGTTTTTAGGTAAGTAGTGGTGATTAACTCAAACCAAGTCCAACAGGTTCCTCACTTTTTCACCCAAATCTTTCGAAATGAAAAACATCACTGTAAATTAGGGATGCAATGATATCAATACCCGCGTTTTGTTTAGTTGTTTACATGAATTAACCAGCCATTTCAACATTTAATGCTCTTTCATAAGATGTTATGCACCCGTCACTGTCTTAATAAATCCCCCCTCTGCTTGTTTCTGCATCTGTCAGACGGTGGCTGTGAAATGTGAACCGCAGCAGCAGGAGGGCTTAGGGGTTAAGTATATTGTATATATTGCAACATCTGTCGAGTTCTGCAAATAAATATGGATTTGAGTTGGAATCCAGATTTAAATAATTCCAGTCGGTCGATCGCTGCAGCGGGAAGCTCATCCCTCTTTATCCTTTCTACTTCCAGATCCTCGGGTTGTGTTCACGCCACAGACTTCCAGGTGAAAACGCATTGTTTCTGACACTCAACATGAAGTTACCTGTGACGTTGATGTACACCATGGTGAAGGCAGCCAGCGGCACAGCGGCGACGTTCTGAGCTCGAACCCGCAGCATGAAGTTCCTGGTGGTCTCGTAGTCCAGCGGCTCGGCCACCAGGATGGAGGCCGAGCCGTCCTCCCGGTTGGGGGTCAGGTAGAAGCGAACCGGCATGTTGGTCTCCGGCACCATCCCGTCCTCCAGATTGTAGGTGACCCTGGGATCCCCCAGCGGAGACGTGGCCTTGATGGTCTTTGGAACAGAGAGACGGAGTGAACGTCACAACACACCCCGCTTTACTTCAGGCTGCTTTTGTCTGATTCTGTGTGATTAAAATACACCCGGGTTTGATTGAGCCATTACAGAGGCTCATTTGCAGGTGTGAAAAAATGATAGTCTCAGTCTCAATCTGCTTTTAAATCAGGCAAGTGAAATTGCTGCATATCTTAGCCGGCTGATTTGTGTAACTGAAATGTTTGCATGTGTTTGAAATATAAACCCCACCATCGGCATGCACAGCACTAAACAGACGACAGACTTTATATGTGGAGTTAATAGAAGTTTTGTCAGAAGATATACACCAGGAATGTCAAATGGATTTTAGTTCAGGGGCCATATACAGACCAATTTCACCTTGGATGGGCTTGACTGCTAAAATAGCACCGTAACAAACTTTGAAATTAAACTTTGAAGTTTTTCCCTGCCGAGGCACAGGGAATACTTGATGAAAATATCAACATTTACTGTGGAAAATGACTCCATAAAGCCAATTTTAATGAAACCTTCTGGTGCAAAGCAGACAAAATGTAGTCAAATGTCCAAAAAGCACAATTCAAAATCAAAAAATCAATGTTTGCTATTTGCTTGGTGGTTTGGCGGGCTGGATTAGAGCCTCTTGTGGGCTGGGTTTGGCCCATATGTTCTCTATGACATCCCTGATAAACACCATCCCGTGATCAGAAGCTAGCTGTGGGTATGCCTCAGTGAGCCTTGGACTCCCGTGACTCTGTCACTGCTCCACTCGCTCTATATCCTTGGATCACTGGTAATAGTTATTACCGATTGTAGAGCAGGAAGACAACAACTGCAGTTCTTCACAATGTGCTGAATCATGGGAAATGTCCTCCATCACATCTAAATAAAGAACCAGTGTCAGCCCAGCCTATTTACACACCAACCACATATGTCCTATTTATTGAATTTTTGTTTGCTTTCTGATATTTATACTTGTAGAAAACGCCAGCCAGAGAAAGTTGTCCATCTTGAAACTCAAAGAGCTGGAAAAAAATAAGTTTACTGCAACTTTCCTGCTCCCAGACATCGTCTTATGGTTCACCTTCAGCATGAGAGGAAATGACGGAAGCCTCCTTGTAGAGAAACACACACCTTTCCTGTCAAAACTGTCAGAAGAGCCCGAGAGAGATGGCCATGGATCTCCTGCAGAAGCTCCCTGCTGCTAAACAGCAGCTCCACTGTGTAATATTTCACATATCTGAGGCTCCATTTGCACAACATTTTCCAGTGAAAACAGAAAACTTTGATAGCATTTCAGGTGTTTGGACTCACTGAAAACACAACTTTTTGAAACTGGCCCTCGAGGTGGAACTTGTTGACAACACTCCGATTCCATCTCCCAGGAAACGGGGGGAACTGCAACTTTTCTGAAACGCTGCGACTGTGCACGTGCAACATGGCTGTGATATATAGTTCTTCATCCACTTGTGTAGAAATGCATTATTTCTGAATTTAATTCTACATAAACCTTTATTACCTTCAGTTTGGTTGACTGCCTTTTCAACGTTGAACTGTTTCTGTCATCCTGATCTATGAAAGGCGCATTTTTATCATTAGCTTGATTTTCACATATTTTTAGGCCCTTTTTTGTCTACTGATGTTTTAACTCATCCTGCTTCTTATCTTGGGGTTCTCTTTTGTCTTTTGTCTTTTAGCTGAAGCACGGTCGTCACTTTGTCTTGTCTTGTGTTGTTCTGTAAAACTCACTCACTGTAAACTCAATTTATCCAAAATATAAAAAATGTTCCGAATCTGAATCTGACTAAAATGTTCTGTCATTTTCTGTATCTGTCTCTTTGATGTTTTTGAAGCACCTTGAATTGCCTTGTTTATGAAATGTTGCTTTAGATTCTCTCCAGATTCTCCTGGTCCTGGTCCTGGTCCTGGTCCTGGTCCTGGTTCCAGTCCAGATTCTCCTGGACTTGGTAGTTTTAGAGTTAACAGTCACCGTAAGAACAATCTACCTTGGTCTGTGATCTGTACTGGATGTCTGTGTTCTCAGATTGTTAATATGGTCCCTTCATGCATGTGTGTGTAGTTTCATAAAAAAAAAAACAAAAAATAAAAAAAAAACAAGCAGCATCAACTATTGTCCTGATAAGGCAGCTATGTTGTTTTCACCATTTCTGCTGTTTCCATCATTTTCAAAACATTACCGGGAAAACACAAACTTCTGTCAAATGAAAACACAAAAGCGATGTGTTTTCACGTCGTATAAATGAGGCGTCAGACTGAAGTCGGGTAATACCAGCAGCATCAGTCACGGTGGCTCCAAAGCGGTGCTGCTGCTGACGACAGTGAGACGGCTTTCTGATGGCCGGAGTCACAGTCCACCACGACATCCCACTCCAAGCACGACCAAGAAACTGTGACAGGATGACAGGACCACCCCTGGACTTTGCTCTGGACGCCGCCTCCCATTCAGTGGCGGTTGACATTATGCAGTGACAAAGCCAGGAGGACGAAATCCACATAACAGTGGAGGTAAAAAAAAAACACGTAACCCAAAACACGCCTTTAAACCGATTCCCCAAAACAGTCTCTGGTTCTGTGTTCACGTGAAAACCTCTTCTCTCTACCTACACTAGTCAATTTTCTGATATTACAGACCCACGGTGCTTTGCGGTGGAGGATATGAAGAAATCGTAGCAGCGATTTGCATTTGACAGAATTTCTACATTTCCAAATACTAATTTCCGGAGCTGGAAAAAGATGCTAACTGCCAGCCGGCCAGCTGACCCGAACGGAACAGAAATGTCGACAGCCACTGCCAAGCCTCGGCTCCTTCTGCATTATGAATAGTGGGGGGGGGGGAAAAAAAAAAAAAAAAGAGTCCGCTCAAATGGAAAAAGGCGTTTTATAGCCCATAATAATGAACACTAAAATATTAGTAAGTCTCACAGTGTTCGAGTAGACAAAAAGCCAGAGAAATCCTGCGGGATCAGAGGAAAATACGCTCCGCTCTTCATTCTGTGTTTTCCCTAAACTAATTAAAGGGAAGCTATTCAAAGCCCATGCCATACACACCCCAATTAAAATCAAAAAATGCCATCTCGGGCGTGATGCGGCTTGCCTATGGGTGACCTAGCTGTATCTATTCAACCTACAGAGCATGGCGTCGACAATAATGAGGCACCCTGTGCAGCGTGCAGAACTGGCAAACATGTCTGACTACTGTATCCACTGATTCAAGAAATGAAAAGCTCAAATGTCCAGAGCGGAGATATCCCCACCCCTGAGAGTCGTAGCAGTCAAATCAACAGTGAACTGCTGGCTCCGTTACAACGGCGTGCCGGGGGGGGTGCTTGCTCTTTCTCCCGTTTACAAGCACAGATTCACGGGGAGCGTGCTGCTCTGTCTTTTCATTTCCGTCCTCCGAGTTAAAATATTCAGCAGCAACTGTAATGGCCCTAATTGCTCCCAAGAGAGCATTAGAAAACACTGATGATTAGTGTGTGTGGCATGAAAAGGCAATACCTATGAATAATGAAGTTGAAAGCACACGTCTGACTGGATTTAGAGGCGTTTTTTGAATGTTTTGCTGACTTTTTATGGACTCTCACTGTGAACTGAGCAAAAATTCATCAAAGCCTTAATAAGAACAGAGAAGTTCAGAAAAGCCGACGTCCGCTGCTCTCTTAAGGCATCAACGTCCAGGAATGAGCCAATAATGAGCTGGAGAGAATTACCGACACCTCCACGGTGAAGCATTTCAAACAAGTCCAAATGGGAACTGCGGAAATGAAACGTTTTAAAGTGAACAGAGTGACTCAAGCACAACATGAAAGAAAAGTTCTCATCTTCTTTCATGAGGTATAAATCAAAACTCAGCGTGGATACGACCATCGGGACTGGTGGTGATGAAAACCAAACTCGTGTTGAACTGTTTCATGAACATTTCATTGTATGAGGAGGAGGCCTGACGGTTGTTGGTTTAATTATCTCAATTTAGGAAATCAGAATTTACCGTATGTCACAGATCTAAAATAACATTTCCAAATGTCCGCAATACCTGTTTTTTTTTTTAACTTTATAATCTTCTAAACCAGTGGTTCTTCATCTTTTTGTGTTCAAGGACAACACTTTCCTGTTTTTTTTTTTTTTTTTTTTTATTAAACCATGTTTGAACCCTCTCCTTGTGCTTGGTGGTCTGGTGCTGCTTTGATTTGCAGTTTCAAACCTTCACTCACCAGTTTTCCACCACAAATGACTCGTTTCTTCAGTGAAGCCATACTTTTTGTAACTCTTGGTACAATCACCTTTTCTTCTTAGCAGATTCTTCTGTTGTGCTGTTTTGCCTGAGATGCCACCAGTTTTTTTCTCCCTCTGACACTTTTAAATAGACAAACAACAACAAAAGTGCTGCTCTTTTAATGTAAATTCTTGAACGTAGTAGTTTTGTGGCATAATTGACTCATAGTAATGACTCAGTGATTTGTAAGACAGCAAAGTTGTAACATTTAAAATCAAGTTTAATTTAGAACAAAGTTAGTGAAAGAAGTCTGTAAATGTTAAAAAAAAAAAGGAAAAAAAAAAACAAGAAAAAGCTTCAGTCTGAGCTGGAACAATGCGGAATGCTTCTTTCTGTCTGTATCGGACACCAATAGGAACAGCATCACTGTGAAAGTGTGGGAGATGCTCCACAACCTTCTTGTTAGAATATTTTGTGAACACATGAAACCAAAGTGGAGCACACTGAGAATCAGTTTGTTCCTGAGTCGGAAAACGAAGCTCAGACTGAAACGTTCAGCCTGCCAACTGCAAAACATGGCGGGGGAACCATCACACTGTGAGGCTGCTTTGCCTCTCCCGGTACTGGAGAAACTGTAGATATGAAAAGAATGATGACATCTGAAAATTACTCAGATATTTCAAAGAAAAATGTGTGAGCCGGTGTGATTAAACTGGGTTTGAAGCGCAAAATCTTCAGTCTTTGACAACAAGTTGCCAAAACTCACATCCAGCTGCACAAAGGACCAGATGAGCTCTTTAAATGATCAATAAATATACAAATAAATCAAAAGTTAAAGGCTTGGAGTGAGCTGCAGAAGTAAGTCCTGAAGACTTTCTGCTTTGATAGCATCTCCTTTACAGTCCTGCTGAGCAATCAGAACTGACAGACTCCTGCAAACTCAAGATCCTCCACAAGACGGCAGTCAGAAACGAGCAGCAAATGTTTTGGGATATTTTGAACATGTTGAAAAAAAAAATCACAATGCCATTTAAAGCTAGGGTAGACGATGTTGAAGAGCCTGCAAGATTTGAAAGTCGCACACCTCAAGCCATCCCCCCTAAGCTCCTCCTACTCCAATCAGTGCTTGGCCCAACGCCACACCCCCACCAACGTGACCCCGCATCTCAACTCATGTTTTCAATGGGACCCCGCTCCAAGCCTAGGGTGACCATACGTCCTCTTTTACCCACTTTTTGTCCTCTTTTTACGTCCTGTCCGGGGTGTCCGGGCGGGTTTTTTAAATTCAAGGAGATGTCCGGGGTTCACTGTTTCTCATAGCACATAAACGAAAATTGACCAGCGCTTTGCACAGATCCTTCGATGTCGGCTCTTCCTATCATTGTGAAGCAGAATTCACCAAGCGTTGGACCGTTCACCCACTAATAGGGAACGTGAGCTGAGATTAGACCGTCGTGAGACAGGTTAGTTTTAATCCTGCCCAGAGCAGGATTACTATTGCAACAACACATCATCAGTAGGGTAAAACTAACCTGTCTCACCACGGTCTTTGTTGCACGATGTAATTACCGAGAGGCGGTCTTGCGCCGCGCGCTCACACACACACACACACACACACACACACACACACACACACACACACACACACACACACACACACACACAGACGGAGCGGAGCAGACGGGGCTGTTCAGACAGCGGAGCACAGCATCTGACTGGTTTCTTAAGAGCGGTCCGCGCCTTACGATTGGTCGGAGTTTTTACTGTCCTTTGGCCGCTACAGTTGACAGATTTTTTTCCGCACCTTTTTCCGTCCACATAATGTATTGACTTCTCCCAGGGGGAAGGAGCATTTCACTCAGTATGACTAAAAGTGCTGTTGGACAACATCGCCTACCCTAGCTTTAAGTCCTGTTTACAAAACAAGTATTTACTACAGCCGTGGTGTGTATGTGCAGCAGCAGTGTGGAAAAGTCATGATTTAGCAAATTTCTGCAGAGATGGAGACTCAAGTTTCAATTTTTATACAGATGACATACAAATAGTTAATGACATTTAATATCAGTCGGATTTTCTTTAGTTTGACTAAATCATCTTGATTTGACATGCTTAACTTGTATACAGCATCTCCTTCAAACCATCCAGAACATTAATTTCTCCAATTACTTATTCATGCATGTTCAGTGATAATACATAAACATGCCCTGTCATTATTTATTCATACATTTCCACTGGAAAGTTTGATGCAGAGACTTTCCCAAAGCAAACTGAAGTCCTCCATGGAAATCAAACCATTCAAGTCAAATATGTCATTAGATTAATAAAAGATCAATGAAGATATATTTGAGGATAAACAAAAACAATGTGTTGAGCATCAGTATGTCAAGATTTGTGGATTTGAAGAAGTCTGTAGTTGCAATGCAATGCATGCAGTGAGAGAGCATCTGGAAAGACACTGAATTATACCGAGGGGCATTTTCAATACTGTAGCTGCTCCATTAAGCGACATCAGAGGAACACGGGCAGATTAAACTGCACTTCTCAGCCTAACAGATCCCACCTCCAGACCACTGCAGACTGCAACGCTTAAGAGTTTAAATAAGAGTTTTATGAAGAGCTGCTGAACTGGATCTGATTACATTTTATATGTTGACTTAATGAACTGATCTGTCAGCACAGTTCTTTTAGATATTTGTCTGATTTGTTACTATTTGATTCTTTATTGAGATGTAATAATTCCTGTTTTACTCTTAAAATCTTGAAAACCTTCAGTTCTATTGGAGCTTTTCTTAATAAATTCTCAATAACGATTGCAGTTACTTCTTGTTGAATGAAGGATGAACCAAAATGATTTTAGTAGTCTGGCAGTTTACCTGAAAACAAAATCATTTTATTTCATTTCATTTTCATTCATCTATCTTTAAATATGCTTTGTGCTTAGAAAAAAGTTTTTGTATGAATTTATTTAAATCCTTTAAAATACAATTTTGAAAAAACTATTTTAGTGTGGTTTGAATTCTTTACAAGTTTGTGCACATGACGATGTCTCAAGTGAAAATACATCTTTTTTACATTTTCTTTTCAAAAACGTTTTGTGGTTACAGGACAAACTGTTGAAAATGAAGTCCCGCTCCACAGAAATGGCAGAAACACTACAATTAGAAAAAAGAAAAAGAAAAAAAAAAGGTGTTTCTATGTTGGAACAGGAGTTGGGGCTGTTGTTTGTTTTTGGAGAGAAACCACATGATGCACACAGACACAAATGACCAAGTTAAACTGCTATATTGCTATTCCGGTTGACTGTCAACTATAAAACTACCAGGTCCAGGAGAGATAGACTGGGACTCATGACCTTCAAACTTCACAACTTCCACACTCAACTGTGAGAATCCCCTCGTGAAAGAAGACCTACCACGATGGGCGTGTCTCGCACGGTGTTCTCCGGTATCACCACGCTGTAGCTGTCCTTCTCCCACTGCGGAGGCTGGTTCTTCACGTTGGTGATGGTGACCGCCAGCTCCACCGAACTGCTCCTGTTTCCGCCGTCCGTGGCCACGATTTCCCTGGTGATGTAAGTTCTCTGTTTCACACAGGAGAAGAGGGAGACTGAAGGACAAACACTCAGGAGCGCATTCTCATGTTTATAATAGCACATCTGCGGCGCCCTGAAAGACATGAAAAACACTGTGCGTTCTAGATCACCCCGATTTCAGCAAACAATCCATTTTCCACACATCTTGGCAGGAGGAAATCGACTGTAGGCTGCCTTCAGGTAAACATAAACATAGTTAAAGATAAGTGAATTGATTGAAGGGCATGGCTCTCCGCGGAGCAGCAGAGTTTTGTAACTCTTACAAGAGCACTTAGCTTTATCCACCGCAATCAGGGGAATTGATCCATTCTAGACACTGAAGAATGAAGCTTAACCAGGAGTTTGTGCTCCCAATGTCTGTTTACTGACACATGTCAGAAAAGAAGACGAAAAACAAAGCAATAACATCTCCTTTCATTCAGTTCAAGGAGTTCTGCTTCATTCTGTGATGGATAATGTGAAGGAATGTATGTACACATACCTGGGTGTAATTTAAAGCGATACTTCAACATTTTGGCAAATTGGCCCATCCAGGGCAATTCGGTAGTCATTTAGAACAGCATACTTACTTTTTTTGTGAGGGCGAGCTGTTGTTTATTCAGCGGTGAGTCTGAGGAGAGCTTCACGGCGGACATAATGGAAGTGGACGGTACAGTAGCTTCCCTCGTCAAACTCATCAATCCAACACAATCCAACAACCCCAAAACACACTTTGGTGGACACGTTATAATCCCCACATTCACTACGCTGTGAAATATTAATGCAAAATTACGAGATTGAGCGTTTTTTTGCGAAGATTGCTAAGACGGAACTACTTACTAAACATGGCGTCTGGGCGTAGTGATCTCAAGAGAAAAAGTAGTTCCCAATATTTGCTTCAATGTCGTAATGCTACAATATTATTTGTTGGTGTTTCACAGCGTAGTGAATGTGCGGATTATAACGTGTTCACCAAAGTGTGTTTTGGGGTTGTTGGATTGTGTATTTGATGAGTTTGACGAGGGAAGCAACTGTACCGTCCACTTCCATTATGTCCGCCGTGAAGTTCTCCTCAGACGCACCGCTGAATAAACAACAGCTCGCCCTCACAAAAAAAGTAAGTATGCTGTTCTAAATGACTACCGAATTGCCCTAGATGGGCCAATTTGCCAAAATGTTGAAGTATCGCTTTAACAAGGGATCAGAAAACAGACGTTCATTATGACTTACTTCATTATTTTGTTCCTAAGTGTGTACAATTCCTTTGAATGAACTACATTTAATAGAAATTGTTAAAATATTTGCATGCCTGTTCAGTTTGTCTGCATTTGAATGCTTTGTTCATGATGACATCCTTTAAAAATGACATGAACACCATTACCCACATTCAGCAGCTGTGTGTACTGTTATTGTCTTGGTCATGCAGCCCTCAGCAGGTGGAGTTAAACAATACTTAAAATGTCTCTATTCACTCTCAGTAATTAAGACATTAAAATGTCACAAACCAGTGAATGTGTAGGCAGCGGCTGCTCCTCTCTGATATTTCAAGCAATGATCGTCATTAATAGAAAAAGTCCACATCTTCAAATTTGGGAATGTTGTTATGAACCGTTTTCAGAAACTGGCATGCTGCCAGGTGTTAGTACAGAAAACAAAGTGCTGATAATACAATCATCCATTTCTCCTGGCGCTGGTGAGACGCTGATTCCTGGTCTTTTAATACTCATCTGAGGCTTGGGTTTGTTTTGCAAGTTTGACAGTTTTCTCTATGACTTGTTCAAATTCCCACTAAGATTGTTTTTTTTTTTTTTGTTTTTTTTTTTTCTTGTTGGCAGTAAAGTGACATTTTAAGAGGAGAGGGGATATTTAAACTCCTCTGCAAGTCAAAGAGAAGCTGCAGTTCTGTGGCGGAGTCTCGCTGGCAGAAGACTTTCTCACTATGAAATGGGAAGAGACAGACATGTAGATGTCAAGGAACACCATGAACCCTTTGAGTTGTCACAGATGAATACATGAAATGGTCTTAAAATTTGGCCAAAACTGTAATGAAGACTCAAACATTAATACGCCATTTCGGTATTAGTGGAAATACAGGAACAGAACCCAATCCACATTGTATTAAATCTTGCCTGAACTGCTTCATCCAGATTATGTGGGCGATCAACAGACCTCGCTCTCATTTCACAGCCTCTCTGTTGGATCAAGTTTTGGAGTGACCAGGGAAGAAGGAGATGATTTTTCTTCTTTTGTCTGAAGCCACTTGGTAGCAGATTTCCTTCCATGTTTGGCTTCATTGTTCTGTTCTGTGTTCCAACTTCCCCTGCATCTCAACTTGCTGACGGTTCCCCCGACATCAGCCTGTGGAGATCGACTAACAAACTCTACGGAAAGAGTCCAGGCCCAGAAGTATCAAAGCAGCCCAACATCATGATGCTCCCTCCACCATGCTTTACAGTAGAGATGATGCACTCATTAGCTACAGTATATCATTTTCTTAATGGTTTGGCTTATTCTTTTACTGGTTACACACCATCAGAAAAACCTCACAGTCCAACAATTGTTCAGCAATTGGAAGAACATATAGAGCCTTTACATTTCTACTATCACAATTGAAACTGCTTAATCTGAAGCAGGACTCCCAGAGTGAACTGACAAGTTTGACGTGGAGTAAAATGCGATCATATGTTGGGGTGTTTGCGTGTACCTGCGAGATGGGCTGGTTTACATACACCCAGCCTGTTAGAGGGTTGACCCTGAGGTACTCCGGCTGTTCCTCCGACATGGAGTAAGTGATGGCTGCGTTGGTGCCAAAGTCGTCATCGTGAGCCGCCACTCGCAGGAAGCTTGTTCCGATCATCGTGTCCTCACGAAGGAAGTCTGTGGTCAAAGAAAGTTAACCAAAGATCAACCAAAAAAATGATATTTGTATTCATTTCGGGGCCGTCCTGCAAACAAACTGGAACTCTATAGTTTTCTTCTTTGGACCAATTTTGATAGATGCGGGCCACTGAAGAGCAGGAAGACCCTATAAGAGCTGTAGCTTGGAAGATGCTTTAATTCAACTGGCCATCATACCACTGACCCCCGATGCACACTGGATGCGGTCCGGCTCCGGAACGGCTCCGGTCCGGACACCGCAGCTAATCCGTAGTCATTAAAATCAATGCTGTGATGCACACCGGCTGCGGAGCTCCGGTCTCTTTCCGCAAAGATCCTATTTTTCCGCATGCCGCAGCCCTACCGCGTCAATTCAGACAGAAGCAAGTCGGGTGCCGGAAGGAAATGCAATACATGTTCCAAAATAAGTGACTTCAAAATAAAATCTGTGTCGGGTTTAAAACGGGTTTCAAATTGTTTAAGGGGGATAACGACAGATCTGGCAACCTTCTTCAGCGGACTGCGGAGACACCGCAGGCGGTGTGAATCACAGTGCTGTGGTATACCGGACCGGAGCCGTTCCGCAGCTGGACCACATCCAGTGTACATGAGAGGTGAAACTGGTTTCAATCCTTATGCCCATTCTTCCTGTTTTCTTTAGTTTGTTATTTTGAAAAAGCACAATTTTTCACATGCAGTATAAACAGCCATTGCCATTGAGGGGCATAGGCAGGTATGGCTATAAAAAGTTCAGCTGATTTCGGCCACTTTGTCCTTTTGGTATTTTCTTTTGAGGACAAAGTGTATTATATAAATAATAGCCGACTTCACTTGAAAAAATATCCCTCTTCCTGTTTTCAACACATTAACTTCCGGGACACAGCTGTCCGCTCTGGCCATCGAAACTCCTCATCAGATCTTTTGTTACACAACTCGCCACTGAACTCGACTCACATTCATATCGGAGGTTCTCAAACTTTGGGCTGTTGTCATTCTGGTCCAAGATGAGGATGTTGAGCTGACAAATGCCAATCAGGGGGTCAGCCGCCTGGTCAGTCGCTGTCACTGTCACTGCGTACTCCCGCTGGCGTTCACGATCAAATTTCCTGGCTGTCACAATTACCCCTAGAGAGGCGAAGATAACAAGGACGATCAGACAGTTAAAAAAGTCAAGCTGAAAACTTTTCAGGCTCCTGTCCCCTCCAGGATTTGCAATTTAAAGCTAAAATGATTACTCTGTGTGGCTTGAAGCTAAACTCTGAGCACAGGAACAGACGAGGAAAGAAACGTGTTTGTCAAAAGCAGTTATCACGCAGTCCATCTCTTTCCAATGACATTTAATGACATTTCTGACACATCTGAACAAAAGTGAGCTTGTTGAAGGGTTTCAGTCTATATTCCAGACTCTCAGGTCTTCTGCTGCTAGGGCTTCACTGCTTCATCTCACTTTATAATTACTAAATTAATTTCAAGTTTAACATCATCAAAATAAATCAGATGATATCTTGTTTAAGAGCATTTAAATAGAGCTGTCAAACACAACAACAACAAAACGCAAAACCAACCAGACTGAGGTTCCAGTCCGGTCCACCAAACCACCAAGCAAATGGAAAAAAAAAATTCTAGAAAACTTTTTTTTTTTCAAGCAAGTTTTTAAGAGTAGCGAATGCAAGACAGCAGTGAGACACCAGTACCTGCAAACTACTATTAGTATAAAAGTTACAATGTCAGGGTGAGTTGCAGAATAAGACAGTTATAGGAGAAGTGTTGTGGACATTTCCCTGTATTTAGCACCAGGAGGTTTCATTCAAATTGACTTTGTGTTGGGATTTTAGTCATTTTCAGTTTTGTTTTTTGTTTTTTTAAGGGGAAAACTGGCATTTTTACCAGCTCTGCTCTACAACAAAACTAAGAAAAAACATGAAAATTTGATTTGAAGGTCAATATGGCAGTTTTACAGTTCTACCCAATTCAAGATGACATTGGTTTGTGGGTTTTGCAGCTGGAGATTATGACTGATGAATGTCATTCAGTAAAACAATAAACTGTTTCCTGAGGTTCCTGAAAACACAGGTATGCATGATGTTTCTAACTCCATGTGGAAATTGGCACTTCAACGTAAAGAGAAAACATCTTAACAGGTGACATCAGTGTACTGATGTGGCCAAGCTTGGCAATGACAGCTGCTCCTGCATAAAGAAACCAACAGGGAGCCGCTGAGCTCTGCTGCCTTTTGCACAGATACAGAGGACCTGATCTGATAACTTTAGCTCAAATAAAAACTGGTGTATATGACACACACACACACACACACACACACACACACACACACACACACACACACACACACACACACACACACACAAATTTAATATCAAGTCTCCTGCTGGATGAGGCCAGCAACACAAAGCCAGGACATCAAGGCGAACCCGTCAAAAGTTTGATTTTGAAGGTTTTAACAGTAGTTGATTCTTATATATGACTTTTGTTTTGAAGGAGTAACCTGGTCAAAGTTTGACTGACAGCTGCTCAGGTCACATGACCAGATGTGTACGATGTCAAAGTTGCAACGACAACAAGGACCAACATATCAACAGGTTCCATCAAAACACCAAGAGGTCCAGACACATTTTCCTGGAGAGAGCAGTGGGTAATTTTTTAGGCATCCATCTTTGTTCAGAACTTAAAATTTGAAGGCCCAAAGTTTTGAGAGCAGCAAATACCAACACAGAGACAAAAAATGTTCTTGGGACCAAACTGCAAACCCTCTGCTGATTTCGGTGATGAATGTTTGACTGACTGAAATAACACATTTCAGACATGCACAAAGTGCTAATTTAGCTACGAAATAACTTTCATGCACCAAAAAACATGATACGTAAGTATGTAAGTACATGGATGGATCCCTGGTTTCCACTGGAAGGACTCAGTCTCTCTCAAATTAACTAACATACTTTGTCTTTTTTTGAACGGTCTCTGGACACTGAGAAGACCAGACATTAGGGATGGAGAGCTGGTGAGAAACTCTACCTACACCCTGCTGAAGTTCATGGGTGCAGGACACTGCGGCACAGTGGCCAAGTGCCTGAACAACGCCAACCTGGAGGCCGTGGTGGTGAAGTTCATGAACAAGGAACAAAATGACCAACTTAGTATTGAGGTGAAATGTTCAAGCTGACATTTATTCTTGATCAACTGGAATATTTTTCACAATTGTCTAAATGATCGTGTCTTCCTTTTCCTCTCCAGCTGTCTATACTGGAAACCATCAACACATTGGATCCTACCCGTACCAACATCATCTAAATTTATGAGTGGTTTCAACATCAAGGTGTCTGGTGTTTGAAATGCTGTATCTTAACCTGTATAAGCTGGTCAACAGACGGCTGGAGCCAATGAAGGCCAGTGAAATCCGCCCGGCAGCAGAGCAGGTTAGTATGACTGACACCAGTAAACCTTTCTTCCTTTTGTCTACCAGGTATCAGGATACAAACTGAATCTTCAGCAATCACAGAAGCTCAAACCTGACCTCTGATGTTCTCTCCTTGCAGCTGCTGGTGGTCCTGGAAGCCCTACAGTCTCTGGAGGTTCTTCATGCAGACGTCAAGCCCGACAGCGGAGGAGCAGCACCCTTAAAGTCAAATTAATCGACTTTTGGGGAAGTCTTTAGTCTCCAACATTCAACTGGACTGGAATTTCAGCCTGCAGGCTACAGGTGGGTTTATCCTGCATCCTTTAGATCATCTGTGTCTTTCTACACATCCATGTTGGTCTGACACTCTTCACAGTCAGGCTGCAGGTTTCACAGAGTGTCTTCCTTCCTCAGGCCTCCAGAGGTTTCCTTTGGCCTCCCCTACACAGTGGTCATTAACGTGTGGGCCACTGACCTATTCCTGGTTAATTGTGACTACCAGATGGTAAGTTTGTTCATCCAAAACCAGGTGCAAACCGTTTTCTGGCAGAACTTCCTCTCACATGTCTCTGTGGATTGTCTGTGCAGACGAAGTACATGCTGAAGGTTCTGGGTTTTGCACTGGACCACCATCTCCGGGCTGGGACCTACACCCAGTACTACCTCAAAGAGGAGGATGCAGCAGACGGCTCCACATGGAGACTGACGTCAATGGAACAGTGTTTTCCAGGTTGAAGTTGGTTCAATACTTTTACTGGAACACTTCTAGAACCAGCTGTCATGTTTCCTCAGAGTCCAGAAGAATACCTGGCGGCCAATAAGATTCCAGTGCCGGAGAGGCCAGCCCTGTTCACGGTGCCCAGCAGTCTGGATGAGCTGGTTCATGTAGGTCTTCTCTGCTGTGCTCACCACTACTGACAGCTTAAAGCACTTTATTGATGCAGATCAAAAAGTGGATGTGGAGCTGATCCACGGGCTTGACTGTGTTTGCGAAACCAGATGCATCCGGTGACGGAGCCTGCTGAGATGGAGGACAGGAGGATGTTTGTGGACCTCCTGAAGCAGATGCTGCATGTTGTCAGAGCTGAGAGGATCACTCCGAGTCAAGCTCTGCAGCATCCGATCTTCACCACGACCAGCCTGATCCAGCTCACAGAAGTAAAAGTCTGTCTGTCTTTCTGTTCACATGGATGCATTTTTTTCTTGCTGTTTCTCATTAGTTTACTTTCTCTCACTCTTTATCCAGATTGGACTCAGGCTGAAATGAATCCACTGCAGGAGTGAGCAGACAGAGTGAATGTCACTCTCAGGACTTTCTGAACTGCCCAGTCCGAGCAGCGATTCTGCCTCCTTCTGCTCCATCGGCAGTGTTTCAGGAGTCACCATCTACTCTGAGGACGGAGAGCCAGAAGACAGAGGCAGCAGCTCCGATGTGTCTCTGACTGGACTCTCTGCTTCTTTCTGCTCTGTCAGCAGTATATCTGGACTCAGGGCCGGCGATTAGGCTGGGCATCCGGGGCACTTGCCCAGGGTGCCAAGCCATAGGGGGCGCCTGAGGACTGCTCGGCTTTGCCCCCCCCACAACTATTTTTGAGAATACAATTTCTGGAATAAAATATTGTCCTACAGTCGGGCCAATACGGGTACATAACATCTGACAGTAGAATTCAAAGTTAATGCAGAATCAAGTTAAGTTTAAAGTGGAATAAAAATACTTTTTAAAGATTAATCGATAAAACAAGAAAAAAGAAAAGAAAAATAACATTACTACTACAAAAAAATCTAAGTGTACACACACACACACACACACACACACACACACACACACACACACACACACAATGAAACAGATCTACTCATGCGGTGCCATAAGGATTGCACATAAAATCAAATTAGCACATTTGTCTTGAAGAATTTGGAATATGAGACGTATCTCCGCTGTCACCTCTGATTGTGTCTGTATTTATCTGAGCAGACAGTGGGAACCTTCAGCAGATATGCTGTTGTTATTATGGTGAGTCATTTCCTCAGCTGGTTCATCACAATTTTTGTTTGATCATTTTTGTTTTGTTCCTTCATTTGTTGATTCTGCGACAGATCATCTCCAATACGAATGATCACTTCTTCCACCAACACTTCCAACGCAATATTTACCCTGCTGGAAAAAACAAAGGCCAGCCACTAGCGGTCTGACATGCTAACTACACTATTGATATCGTTTCTGAGTTTGTTTGTTTTTTCCTGAAACTAAAAGGCTAATGTAATTAATTGTAATAAATCTATACAGTGCCTTGAATCAAGTGTAAAATGCACACAAAGTGCAACTTACCTAAATAAACTTTTGTTTCAGCGCACTTAATGTAGGACCTTAGGACAACATTCTTTACAAAGATAGATAGATATTTGGATATTTTATTAATCCCGTGAGAAATTAAAGATCATCTTGAAATGTGACAATATTTCGGAGAGAAAAAAAAAGTCTTCACTCTGTGTGCTTGGCATATGAAACAAGTACACTCTTGTAAATGGATTTACCAAAAACTGAACAAGACTTCTGTAGAAACACTTTTCTTGATTTCTACAGTTTTTAACTAAGACACTTCTAGGACCTCCAAATCCTTGTTCAGGTTGCCAACAAACTTGTACTACACAACTTACTTGGATAAAGGTGATATATGCCAATCAGGCTCTGCGGCATTAAGTGAAAAAAGAAGTAATTAACCAAGCCTGGAGACACTGGAGTTGTTCTCAACACGACAGCTCTGAGCTATGATTCTTCATGTGCATTTCTTTTACTTTTCATTGAAAACAAACTTCAGCATGTCAGTGTTGAATTAAAATAAAATTTGTGTCTCCCCATCGATTTATTTCCTACAGACGCTGAAAGGAATCCTTCGTGAAAAGAGAGGCTTTGGATGTGTGTTTGTGAACCTGTATCTGGGTGGATGCTGAACGCCGGCACAGTGGAGTCCTTGTGCATGAAGCCATACGTGACCCTGCCGTTGGAGCCCTCGTCGGCGTCCACGGCGTGGACCTGCAGAACGAACGTCCCCGCTGGCTGGTTCTCCAGGACCGAGGTGCTCTCCCGATACTGCTGACACTGAGAAGAATGAGAGCAGCGGAGAAGACGGGTGGGAGGAAGAGGAGATGGTGGCTCAGTGAGTACGGAGGGACTCCGATCAATACTCCATCCTATCGGAATGGAGAGCATGAGTGCGTGGGAGGCACAGTGGTATTCACGTTGAAAAGATGGATTAAAGATTACTGCAAGGCTCATTCACTTGAGGGACAAAAAGAGTAACAATGAGAATAATGTGCAAGCACAGAAGGAGAGTGGGATGACTGCATCCTGCAGCATTTATTTATTTTCTACATTTGCTTCACCTTTTCAAAATGCTGGTAATGGGTTCAGGGGTCCTGGAGTCTTTACCCGCACCCAGTTGCCCAAAACTGTATGAAAGCCTCTCAGTGAGTGTTTGCTGTTGATCTTTTGCCACTCAGTGTGTGTGTGTGTGTGTGTGTGTGTGTGTGTGTGTGTGCATACGCTTACTACCGACAATAAGATAACAGTTGTTTCTACGTTGGAGTAGGTACATTTGAATGGCATGGCACGAAACAATGTTTTGAATTAGTAATTGGATGCAAGTGACTTTCCTCTCTGATAGGAAAAACAAAACACAACAATCAGCTTGAACGCAAGTGTTATTTCTATATTTTCTCTCCTGCTAACAAACTGTTACCATGCAACTGCACTGGGTGAATGTGAGTCTCACGTCGAAATGTTGCTCTCACAGAATCACAAAAAAATTCATCTTCATTTATATTCATGCACAACGTATAGTTTTCATGCACAAATGACATTTTTACTGCATTGCAAATTGAATCAAGCCACTTCATTAAGCCAACAACAGTAGGAGAAAAGTACCGTTGCCAAATATTGAAATCGCAATTATGCAAAGACTGAACACACGGCGGGTCCGTCATGTCAGCCTCCAGCGCTACAGAACAGACATAATGCTGGTGAACGCACACAAAAAACAAGAATGCTGTGCACTGAGAAGTTGGAATGAATCAATGAACTGAAGGAATGAAAGCTCCACACTAATGTTTAATGGTGGAGATGAATGAAAATGTAGGAATGAAGGAAAGGAACACCCCTCAAAGTCACGTTTGACCACAGGAGATTTGGAAGACAGAGTAAAGGAGCCGATTTTCTGCTGAGGAATCTACTCGTGTGTGTTCTGCTTCGCAGTGACACCACACACTAGAAAATCAGAAGAGGGATACTTTGCGTGAACTGTCTTATTGTCATCAAGTGTGTGGTCTCTGAAACATGGGAGATTGGAAAAGTCCTGTCATGTGTACCAGACTTTATATGATCTGCAGTTATTTAACCAAAATTAGAAATCACCTCTACTTTTGGTTAAATATCACCATTTAGCACTTGTCTGCCCATTTGTCCTGCTTCAAACACATTTTTGTTAAAGGACCATAGTCCGCCCAATTTCATCGTGAATGGGTCAGACTGGTTAAAAAAAACAAAAAAAAAAAACCAGCCATAATAAACTTTACATCGTTGTACTGTGTCAACTACTCTTAAGAATTGGAATCCTGGACAGTTTTACAATTTGTCATCTCAGGGATGAATTGGAGTCTTTTGCGGACAGGTTTTGACCCACGGACCTTATGCTGACACCCGTACCTTGAGGAGAAAATAAGGACTAAGATACTGCATGCAATATCAGATACCAAGGCAGCGTCTGTGGGGTATCACCTTTTTGGATCTTGCTTATTTGTCAGCACATGACAAATTTATAGTCTGAGGATAAGAAGGTCCCACCAATGGCCTAAATTCTTATGCTAGCCTGCTTCAACAAGGCTACTGCAGTCAGGAAGCAAGTAACATGAGGGAGGTGAGCAGGACTTTTTTTAAGGTAAGTAGGACATGTCAGAGTAGCTTCTTAAAGCATTCGACAGAAGCAAAGTTTTCCAACAGAGCACTATCTTTCCCAATTTCCATTTTAACAGTGCATCCTGCTAACATCATCAGATGTTTCATCAGATAAAGGCCTCCTCCTTTGCTCACATGCTCAGAGAGCGCAAACAGCACAGGCAATCTCATTGGTCTGTGGTCACAAGAGAGGAACGCTCTGATGCATAGTAAGACACTTTCCTTACATAGTCAGAAATAATAGTTTCATTTGAAATGATGTCGAGAGCAAGACCTAACCTCAACCACTCATCCAATTATCGAATAGGCTTACACCCTGTCAACTCCCACACTCCGCCTCACCACCTTCATCCTGTATCCCTACTTTACCCAAAGCCGTTTCACTTTGCATTACTCATATGCCCGTTTTCTCCCACCTAGCACACCTCCAATCCACACTTTTTTTTTCATTCTTATTCTCATCCCTGCATTGTGTCTGTTCAGCCTAAAGCCCTTATCCTGTCCCTGCCATCGACCAGAGCAGGACAGCACTGCAAAAACTCAACTACTTTAAATCAGCAAAACATTCTTAATTTTGATCAAACCTGCGAATTGGGTAAGCAAAATTTGCTTGCTTGGAATTCTTAAAACTAGCAAATGAATCTAACAGCTGTGTGTCTGAAAATTAACCAAATACATGTAATATTCAAGCAAAGAAAGTTTATTTTCTTGATTAGGATGATTTTAAGATTGTTCTGCTTATTTATGAAAAGCGCAGAAAGCCATCGTTACAAACTTTTCTTTGTTTGTCATCAACTCTCATTACATAACTTCATCATTTCAGTTAATCGATTACTAAGGTGATAAAATATTTCAATCCCTGTGAACTGAATTGATGTTTGCTACAGTTAAACTGTGACTACATCACAGCAGAGCTCTAAAATCATTTATCAAGAAATCAAGTGCTGAAATTCCATTTCAAACAATCAAAATTTAATGATTTATTTCAATAACTTAAGGTAACTTCTTCCTTTGATTTTTTTTTTTTTTAATTTACTTAACTTCTTCAATAATGGATAACCTATGACACAATTCTTTGAAAATATTTATCAACCAAAAGTGAAATTACTTTGGTGGCATTGATATTGCAGTGAGTAAACACGCTTTACAATATCATTTAATCAGAAATGAGCATAAAAACCTCTATCGCAACATCTCACAGTCATTGCTGTACTCCTCAGCTGCTCAGCTCAAAAAAAAAAAAGAAAAAGAAAAACGAAAAAATGTAGCTCCTGAACCCACATTAAGCAGCAGATAACAGTAGCTGTGAGCATCACCGTTAGCATAGCTGCTAGCCCCGCCACTAGCTTAATGGCTAGCCGGGCAGTTAGCTTAGCGGCTAGCGCCATTAGTAATCTTTTAAAGTGTTTTCGCTATATACAGCCACAAAGTATACATCACATCAGTGCTTAACATCAGTAGTGTAACCTCGATTGGTTTTAAAGCAACCAGACCAAGGAGGCATGGTGTGGTGAGCTAAATTCAACCAGCTAACAAGGCGTTAGCTGCTAGCCTGTTAGCAACATTGCTAGGCTTGGTTTACCTGAGCTCAAAATGAGTAGGCCAACAAGGGAGATGCAGCACCTCACGTCGACTTTTACTCCCAAAATCAGTTTCCTAAACAAGCAAACTTATTAGTGACTGATAGAAGAAACTAATTATGGATTTTTGACTTTTAAAACATGTTTTTCCTACGTGAATGACTTCTCATCACTAGAGGAAGAACATTTCTGCAACATTAAGAGGAGACAGAGTGGACACGCCACCCTCTGTTTGGGCGTGGCATTACACTTAATTCACATACTTAACCCAATATCCCTGTGATTTCCATTAGTTTTACACACAAAGATATGACATGCTGTTATGAAATATGACCTGGGTGATGGGATTAGACGACACATGAGCTGATGATATATTATGAAACTACTCCATTTTAAATGGATGGATTTTGTCTTGAGATTATTGTTTCAGATAGATTTGCAACAATTTTTAAATAAAAAAAAAAATCTGACCACTTTTAGCAAAAACTGACAAATACTATTGTTGCTCATGAGCAACTAGTGGAGATAAATAAAGAAATACTAATGGTGTTCATCTGTTTGAGAGTTCCAAAATAAGCTTAATTTTCTTGTGCAAAGCTTGTTTGTTAAGAACATTTTTCTTTCTTTTATGACTAAAGTTAAAAAGATAGACCTCGAATTTAGACTGTTTTACTTTCTTGAAAATCATTTTGTCCAGTTATAGTAACAAACCGAGATGGAACGCCCATTTTGAATCTTCTACCACCTGCAGGAAAAGAAGCCCCAAACCAGCGTTGCCATTATAGAACTACTTCATCATGGATAACTGGGTCATGTCACTCTGGGTGTCAGAGTTGGTTCAAATGAGAGAAGAAGTTCTTGCACGTGAGTCTCAGATGAGCCTTGGACCACCTGTGACGGTGAATCTTGGACCACTTGTGACGGTGAATATGTTCAAACCTGAGACGATACACTGTTTCAGACATGCGGTCGTAATTTGACTCCCCCCACAATCTCTCCTCCACACATCAACTTCAAGATCAGCTGCTTGCTATTAGCCCCCCCACTGACAGGCCTCCCTCCGTAATGAGATAATCAAGGTTAGTCATTTTGTCTGTCATTGCTTTAACCATTATTGTGGCTAATTGTAGTGAAACAGCGAGATGTGCATTAGCTGAAACAAGGTGAAGTCAAGTGGGGTAAATTAGGGTTCAATCACAGCAATCACTGAAAACACACACAACAAGACATGTACGTGCACACGCACAGATTTTTAACAGCACTCAATCAAGAAAAGAAGAGTATGCTTTACAAAGTGTGTACATCACCAGCCCGCCAAACTGTGACAGCAAGTCAAAGAGTTATTGTGAGGTTGTAGCTATTCTCACACATTCAAAATGTGTTTTCACCCTGAGCTTACCATTCCTCAGGGCGACTGTCGGGTCTGGACCTGAAAACATGCAATATCAGTGGAGTATCAGACCCTGGTTCCATGATGGTTCAGGAGGATACACATTGTTTTGGGTTTTCGATTCAGGGAAGATTCTCAGTAATGCAACAATGTTCTGAAAACAATGGTGGAACAATGACCTGCAGAACCAGACTCAGAGGAGGAGACTTTCTGCAGAACCAGACCCAGAGGAGGAGACTTTCTGCAGAACCAGACTCAGAGTAGGAGACTTTCTGCTGTTCAGGTTGGAATTCGGGGCTATAAATGTGTTTCAAGATTGTGTGCACAACAATGTGCATTTTCCCTGAGTGGTCTGATATAACTGATTTTATGGAACTGTAGGGGATATCAAGTCTCCTCTATAGTGCAAAACCAGCGTTGTATGCCTCGTCTTCTGTTCTTGGCAGTTTAAGACATAAAACATGACTGTTTAAGGCTAAAACATGCCAAAGCTATATGTTTTATATAAGACCATTACCCGAAAAAACTATAAAAATCCTCCTACACAGAATCAGTCTTGGATGATGATCTTCTTCCTCAAGGCAATTCTGACACATTCAGGCACAATTAAAGCATCATTTCCGAAGCTGAAGTGTTCATTTCGGGCCAATGCAGATATGTTCTAACAAGCTATTAGTCAATAAAAGCTCCGGAGTGCCATTTTCATCTGCATTCCTGGTTCTCAGAATCAGCAAAAATGAAAATTTATGCGACACTCTCTGTTCATTGATGCGATACGAAGAAGCTGATCGGTGTACTCAAAGATTTTGTCAATCACTGAACCTGTCAGACACGAAGAGTTTTATCTTCCTCATGACAGATACTACCTCGACTGTAAGCAGGCACTTTCTCTCTCGTCTCTAATCTTTCATTCAGACTGTGTCGTCACCATTTTTTTTTTCCAATCTCACTGGCGCATTGATGCAGATGAGCCACAGAGACAAAGAAAAGGAGACTGATACTTACACCTAATTAATGACAAAGGAGGGTTCTTTTCAATCTCATGTTCTTTTTTCATGTCATTCTCTGTTGGTTTGCCCCCCCCCCCCCCTGTTCTCCTATCATGCAACAAAGCTTTAATTTTAACCACTCCGTTAACATTGGCCATGCTTCTTCATTTTGCTTTGTGTCTTAAATAGACACCACAGAAAGGAGTCTGGGGAAGATATGCAGACTTGGATGAAGGCCTGTAATTAATCACAGAGAGTGCTATGGTTTACAAATGGTTAGTCAATGAGAATAAATCATACTGCTGTTATCCAAACTTAGCAATTGATAACAAAACAACCAGCAGCCGGGCTGATGTTCAGCTCGGTGGCACTGTACGAGGGTTGTTTTGGCACACATTTTGTTTCTTATGGTCTTTTAGTCCATTTCCTGCCCTCGTGTGTTTCATCTGTACATGAGTGTCTGACTGTCTTCATCTGGTGGCGGTGGTATAGACCAAGAAGCTTCCAGCAAATCCTAACATGGATTTCTTTGTTACGTCTTTTTTTTTCATATCAGGACAGTGATTCCACTAAAATGGAATAGACTACAGTTTTCAAATGTTGAATCAGCTTTAAAACAAATCTGAAGTATAAAACCAGTGAGGCCCCCTCCCACTACTATGTAAAAATAGGTTTTCCCCCCGGAAGAAAGAATAAAAAAATAATGTTTGAGAGTTTTGTGTGGACCAAATCTTGGTATTCATGCATAATTTTGCGGTTTATTTTGGTTTTGCAGGTGGGTTTTTCACCCTCTGATCCTGTCAGGGCTGAGAAGGCCTGCCTTCCACCACATCGCTGCAGCTCTCACTGTTTTGTGTGTATGAGCTTTTCTCACCAAAGGATCACCACCTTGCTGTGGCTGATGACCTTGTGAGTCTCAGTGGCCACATTGACATGGGCCCTGTATAATCGGATTGTAAGGTGAAGCGGATCGTAAATGCGTCATATAAACATCGGAGTGGATCCGCTTCGCTCGCAGCAGATTGTATTTTGGATTAGATTGTACGAGGTCGTCTACGCCTATCAATAATCTGCTCCATGTCTCATATATACGGTGCTTGACAGCGGAGCAGATTAAATGGGGGATTAATTGTTCCGTGCATGCGTTCCTGCGCTCTGCACGCAGTGACGTGATGACGTACGCATTGAACGGAAAGCAGGGAAGTAAAAAGCAGCGCAGAAGAACTCGCCGGTAGTTGAGAAACACTTTTTTAATAAAAAACCCAGAGAGAACAAACCCCGGAGAAGCAAGATGGACGCAAACCACGCCACAGCGAGTTGTTCAAAGAGTGGCAGACCACCAGCAGACTGCCCGGCCGGTGTTATGAATTAACCGGTTCCCTTGTTAACAGATTTCTGTGTAAACACATGCTGGTAACAGCAGATGTTAAAATAAGACTCACACAAGGCACTAAACTTATACATTTACTGTAACTGGAGATAACCGACGTTCATTAGAAAGGCTACAAGTTTCAGTCGTTTTTTCAGTCGTGCTCCGGTCGGGGGAGCGCTCACTCTTTGAGCAGCGTCTCATGGAGATGTTGGAACATTTTTTGAACAGATATCCAGCAGATAAAAACACTCTGCTCAGCGCTGAGGACTGCTGCTGCAGAGCTAAAGACCTGAAAGTTCCATGAGAGACTTTGTGCGCCTGTCACAGGACGCTGCGTAGTCCGCTTCACCCAGTGCCCCTGTAAACGAGGACTGATCGTGGATCACTTTGTATGCCGTCTATGTTTAACACGATTGTTTTCAATCGGATTGAAAAAACACACACTGGGCCAGTGACCCTTGGAGCTATGCTGGCAGGCGGCTTGTCTCTAGGCGGGGTCATCCATGTCAGAGAGGTCAAAGGGTCAAGGCTTGACGAAGCCCAATCGACTGGCCCTCCAGGCTGCGGTTTGGACACATGACTAACAATCATGGCGTGTAAAACCCTTCTGTTATGGAAACGGCTACAGAGGAAATCAACACCACTGGGTGTGATGGGGGGGTTAATGTCCTGGAACAGAAAAAAGTGCTGATCCTTTGCTGCTGCTCTACATGCCTCATGGCATTCATGGGCATGAGTGATGAGCTTCGAGGTTCTCTGACTAGGGCTGGACGATAACAATACCAATAACAATATACAGGACTGTCTCAGAAAATTTGAATATTGTGATAAAGTTCTTTATTTTCTGAAATGCAATTAAAAAAACAAAAATGTCATACATTCTGGATTCATTACAAATCAACTGAAATATTTCAAGCCTTTTATTATTTTAATATTGCTGATTATGGCTTACAGCTTAAGAAAACTCAAAAATCCTATTTCAAAATATTAGAATATCATGAAAAAGTATACTAGTAGGCTATTTAACTAATCACTTGAATCGTCTAAATAACTCGAAACACCTGCAAGTGTTTCCTGAGCCTTGAAAAACACTCAGCTTGGTTCAGTAAACTAAATCACAAGTATGGGGAAGACTGCTGATCTGACTGCTGTCCAGAGGACCATCATTGACACCCTCCATCAGGAGGGTAAGACACAAAAAGAAATTTCTCAAAGAGCAGGCTGTTCACAGAGTGCAGTTTCAAAGCACATTCACAAAAAGTCTGTTGGAAGGGAGAAATGTGGCAGGAAACGGTGCACAACCAAGAGAGATGACCGCAGGCTGAACAGCATTGTGAAGAAGAGCCGCTTCCAGAATTTGGGGGAGCTTCAAAGACAGTGGACTGAAGCTGGAGTCCAGGTATCAAAAGCCACTGTTCACAGACGTGTCCGGGAAATGGGCTACAATAGCCGTATTCCCATGGTCAAGCCACTTCTGAACTCAAGACAACGGAAAAAGCGTCTGACTTGGGCTGTGGAAAAGAAGCACTGGACAGTTGAAGAGTGGTCCAAAGTCCTCTTTTCAGACGAAAGCAAGTTTTGTATTTCATTTGGAAGTCAAGGCGCCAGAGTCTGGAGAAAGGCTGGAGAGGAGCAAAATCCAAGTTGCTTGAAATCCAGTGTGAAGTTCCCACAGTCAGCGATGGTTTGGGGAGCCATGTCAGCTGCTGGTGTTGGTCCACTGTGTCTCATCAAGTCCAGAGTAAATGCAGCTGTGTACCAAGAGATTTTAGAGCACGACATGCTTCCTTCTGCTGAAAAGCTCTATGGAGATGATGATTTCATTTTCCAGCATGATCTGGCACCTGCCCACAGTGCCAAAACCACCAGTAACTGGTGTACTGACCATGGCATTACTGTTCTCGATTGGCCTGCCAATTCCCCTGACCTGAACCCCATTGAGAATTTGTGGGATATTGTCAAGAAGAAGCTGAAAGACACCAGACCCAACAATGCAAATGAGCTAAAGGCCGCTATTGAAGCATCCTGGGCATCCATAACACCTCAGCAATGCCACAGGCTGATTGCCTCCATGCCACGCCGCATTGATGCAGTAATTCGTGCAAAAGGATTCCCAACCAAGTACTGAGTGCATTAATGGACATTTTCAAATGTTTGATTTTGTTTTGCTGTTATAATTTTGTTTTTTTTACTTGGTCTGAAGAAATATTCTAATATTTTGAGATAGGATTTTTGAGTTTTCATAAGCTGTAAGCCCTAATCAGCAATATTAAAATAATGAAAGGCTTGAAATATCTCAGTTGATTTGTAATGAATCCAGAATGTATGACATTTTTGTTTTTTTAATTGCATTTCAGAAAATAAAGAACTTTATCACAATATTCTAATTTTCTGAGACAGTCCTGTATATATATATATATATATATATATATATATATATATATATATATATATATATATATATATAGATATATATATAGATATAGATATAGATATAGATATATGTATGTACACACACACACACACACACACACACACACACACACACACACAAACACACACATATATAAGTATATATATATATATATATATATATATACGTATTGATCGACAGACGTGTGGTGCATTCGGAAAAAACAGGATTGATAAAAAGTTTGACAGAAAAAAAAACTGTTTCAATTTCTTTTTCATGATAGTCTAGATTGTGTGAGTAAGTGCTTTAAATCCAGTGAGATCTGGATGTAATCTGCATTGAGAACCATTTCTACGTGACATTTTACACTGTTAAAATGTTTCCACTATTTTTTGGTCAAGCATTAGTAACGCAGCCATGACAAGTTAATCTGAAGTTCACTGACTTACTCAAGAACACTTTGATCAATAGACAGTTTAAGCTAGGGATACAATTGTCAATATTGAGAAAGAAAGGCAATATACTCTAGTTATAACCTCCAAAATATTATATTTATTTCCATATTGACTTTGAATTGGAACAATGAACAGTGATTGATAACTTTATCATCACCATCAATAGCACATATGTGGCATTACTGAAATATTACACTGAATCTTGAACAAATTTCTTCACTAACATGAACAAAAGGCTTTGGTTTAATGCCACTGATCCAGTGATTGAATGCAGCACAGTAATAAGATGAAGGTGACTCATGTCAGTGTCTGTAACTGAACGAATCGATAAGTTCTAAATCTATACGAACCATTCCATCAGAAACAGAAACATCAGCCACAGCTTTTCCTCAGAGTGGAGATTCCTTTGTTTAAAAAAAAAATAAAAATAGACAGTTGTTTACATTTACAAGTCAACATCCAGAGTTGCTTCATGAAGAGATAAAGGATAAAAGTAGAGCTGGGTTTAATACTGAGCCTGGTTTCTAGTAATGCTTTCTGTAGCAGACTCGTAAGCTCTGAGATGGCCAAGAGTCAAAAAGAAACAGACACTGTTTCAACTGCTGCACACGTTTTGCAATTTTGACTGGTTTTTATGTTCTTTCAAAGAAAAATTCAAGGAATTTGAATGAGATGAATTCCGGTGAAGAAAAAGCATCATCAAAAATGTTCTATGAGAAGAGAATTTCTTCACAAGTTGTTAAAGGCCCACTCCAATCTCCTTTTGAAGCTATTGTAAAGCGTTAGTGTAAGTTTTAGCCAAAATCATAAAACCTGTGCCATTTTCCAGGACTCTGTATCTATATTAACAAGTCGCCTCTGGGTCAGCTCTGCGACACACACTCCCGTGTTTGCCCCCTCCGCCGCTGAAAGCTAACTCTTCCCACCAGCTTGCAGTCACGTCCCTTTTTTATTCAGTCGGTCAATGGTTCAGCAGGCTGCCCTCCACCTCTCCTCCTTCCGGCTCACCGCAGCCTCCCGAAGCCCCGTTACTACCAGGTTGCACGATTTAGGCACGACTGACAGCGGACTGTCCCGCAGTGTCCGGTCTCGGGATACAGTCAAGTCGGCCCCATGCAAACTGGCAGGGCTCTCAAGTCTCACGCATTTCGGTCTTTGGTCACGCACTCATGCCACATATTGCATTTCTCACGCTGGAAAACAAAAAACACAGGTAAATTTGTCTGGTGCGCCGCTGATATGGAACCAGGAGGAATCAAACACGTCTTCAAGCCGGTCACTTACCTGTCAATCAAAAAAGGAAAAATCGCGCAACAACCAATGAAAAAAAAGCATTGTTGTCACGAGAGTCTGTTAGAGAGTGAGCGGCCGAGACTGATGGGATGAGCTCTTAAAATTATAATACAAATACAAAATTCATACTAATTTCTATTATCACTCTGTTCAGTCTATTCAAAAACCTTCTCTTCTCCAGTGTCAATACACACTCATATTGAAAATGCATTACTTTCTTGGACTTTGGAAAGTTACAAAATTACAGAAAAAGTTAATCCACAATTGTTTAAGTCCTGACCTTGTTTCCTCAACTCAAAGATGTTCACTTCATTCCCATGGCCTACCGGCTAAGATGAAAAAAAAAATCCACAAATACCAAATTAGGCCCTTGGAAATTCAGTAATGCTTCTTGAAAAGACTGAATTCAACACACACACAAGCAGGTCATGCTATGGTCATGCATGGACAGTGTCTCTCTGCTCTAAGTCCTGGAGTCCCTCGTCGAGATGTTTGTGGAGATTGCACTTTTCTTTCAGCTGGTCTTTAAGTCCAGTCGGTCCCTTGGTGTCCACATGAGACGAGCCAGCACAACAAATTGGAGGAATGGGGACGTCAGAAATCTCACGTGTAAAATCTGTAATGGCCAAACTCGTCATGGATTCGAGTGTATTCTGAGAATCAAAGTTTATCGCCCTGCTTAGCCTGCTGGTGTACGCACTGTGAGGAAGCAGACATGTTTTCACTCAGTTTCATGTTGTTTTAGTGCAGGGCTTATCAAAGTCTCAGTCTCTGAGCCTCCCCTCAGGCAAAGTGTGAAATAGTGGATCCTCACTGCCCCTTAAGTTTAGTACTGCTCCATTCGTGAATGCCAATATATTTATGAATATGGGTCTTTCTCTGTCAAAACAGGAAGATGTTATGACACTTTCCAGACTAAATAGTTTGGATTATCTGACTTTAAGGACTTCAATGTTTCATAAAAATGTCCTCCTTTAATTCAAAGACATGCTCGTTTTGATGGTTCACGTTCAGTTTGTTGTGTTGGTTTGAGATTCTCACTCTTTCTCTCGTTTCAGTCTCCTCTTCTCGTGTCTTTTTGCTGTTCTGATGTGTTTCACTCATTGCTTGAGAAGTGTTAATATTGGCCGGTTATTTATTTTATTTTTATTTTTTTGGTTAATCTGACTGAATTCTTTCCAATTCACCAATCAGATTGTCCCATTTACACGAACCCAGGGGAAGATAATCAGAATGTCACGACAGTTTATTTGCACCAAGATGGGACTCGATTCATTCCAGAGCATCAGTCCCATAAAGCTTTGTTTACATGGACTATTATAGAGTGACAAACTTCAGACTATACCACCGTCTTTGATCTGCTCATAATTTCAATTGCGATTGCGATGTTTATGTGGTTGAAATTTAATCGGGTTGTTATTTAATCAGGTTAACTGTGGTCCATGTAACCACAGCTACTGTTAGGTGCACTGGTGCTCTAAGTTATTTTTTGATGTCTGTTTCAATGTGATAGACCTGGATAGATCTGGCAGCTGGGACTGGCTGCAGGCGAATGAAAAATGTGTCAGGATAAAACCCATATAGAAGATATTGTCTTGCTCCACTCAAAGCCATGTCAGTAATATGTCATCTCTTTTCCAAGTGAGCACAGCTTAACAACATGCTGTTGTAAATATCAAAATTCCTAGGAACAGGTCTTTGTTCAGTGTCACAGGAGAAATGATTAAGTTGAGCATCAGCAATTACATGTAAGAATACATGGCCAATGTGGATTGCGCATCTATAACCAGTTAGCAGCAGAACAAAGGGATTTATAATGTCACATTGCATCAAAAGGTAGTGCAATGACCCACTTGAGTATAACAGAGACAGAGGCACTATTTCCGTTTTTTACATTGATTTAACGATTTGAAGTGTTTCAGGTGTCTGTTCACACGACAACGGTGGCCAGAGCCACTGAAAACATAAGAACCTTTTGAAAATGGCTCCTAAGGTGGAGCATTTAGAAAACGGTCTGACAACATCTTATTGGAAATGGGACAAGACAACTTTTTGAAAACAAAAGCCACTACTGTACCTGGGCACCTCTGCTGTGGCAAACACTTCATCTGCACAAGCTCAGCAGATGGGCTGTAGTAACAATATTTTCCTCCAGAGTGTCATGACTCCCAGACCAGATTCTCCTGGATTTGCTGTTTTAAACTTAACAGTTGCCATAATAACAATCCAACTTGATCATCTGTCCATACAAATGTCTGTATTCTCCCATTGTTAATGTTTGTAGCATATTTCCTTTCTGGAAATGAACACAGTCTTCAAAATGTTGCTACATAAAAAACTTTTCTCACACAAAAATGCAAAAAGATATGTATTTTCACTTGCAACTCTGCGTGAACAGAGTCATAAACACATACAACACCTCAAAGGCTTATCACCGCAGACTGACGACCTCTCAAAACCTTCCTGCTGATTGGAGGAATGGGTGCTACAATGACTTCTTCCCAGGATTTAGCATGTCGGTGTGTTGCATTCTGCATTGCTCTTTTATAATCTTGATGTCTTAATTTCTACTTTCCATTAAACAAGCCTGTCCTGAAACTGTTCGATCCCTCCCGCTTTACAAACCTTTGTTTGGTTATATTACATTTTTAATATTCCCACCATCAAGAAAGGAACCTTCCTGTGCTCCTTCTTCTCTGCTTTTCCTGCACACCACAGAACAAAACCCCATCTTGTTTTATTTACCGGCAGAAATATGAAAAATGTAAGTCAATAAAGGCAGTACGAGAGCAGGTCACAGGAATATTAAAGGTTAATAAATAAATGTAATCTGCGCCTGTGTGACTGTAATCTGAAATTTATGCGACCAAGACGTGCAGATCCCAGCTGGGAGGCCTGTGTGTGTGTGTGTGTGTGTGTGTGTGTGTGTGTGTGTGTGTGTGTGTGTGTGTGTGTGTGTGTGTGTGTCTTGCTCCTCGGGCTTGGTTCAGTGCTTCAGCTGGATTATCAAGAGGAGACTCTTCAGTTTCTCATAATATTGGACATCAAAACAACATAAAAGGGGTTTTCTGCTCGAGTGTTCTGCTGCTGTGCATCACTGGAAACACCAATAACCTCAGAAGTCACACTAACTCAGAAAACATCTTCTCTCTGTATGTATAGTTATAATTTTAGACATGCAGGTTTACAGCTGTGTGTCCTACTTGTGAGGCTGTGAAAGTGAATTTTAGTTCCCATTTACACAACATTTAAAGTGAAAACAGCAACGCATCAATTTTAGTGTTTCCTTTGGGTCATGCTTTGTAGACAATGTCAGTTTAAGGCCTATTCATAGTCCAAAAGATAGAAGAACAAGGTTATTTTCCTGTTCTCAGCCAGCAGCAGCAAAATGCTTTGGTTCAGTCAAGACATTTCAAACTCCGAGAAGAAGATATGCGAACTTGGAGGCCACGCCCCCTCACCGTACCGCACGTCTCCCGATGCTTTGATGACTGAGTGTGAGGGTGTGGCAATGGAGGAGAGATGCATGCGTTGATGAGAGAGCAGGGAGAAAAACAGAAGTTTGGAGCAGTGCTGTTTTCATCAACGACAACAACAGTAACAAGAACGTGATGAGCTCTACACTTTTTTGTGACAAAAAACATGAAGAGACGTGTTGGAGTTCTCATTGACCAGACGAGACGTGATGGAAGTGTTAGTGAGTGGTCTGACAGATGTTCAAAATGCATGACATTTCTGCATATTGTCCATCAGTTTATCAAACGCTATCAGCAACAATCAATCCTTGTCTGACCAATCAGGACTCTGTGAACCCCACGTCAGAAGAAAGTTTGGCCTGGACGAGGATACCCGGTGGGCAGACTGTTGTCCGACAGACGGTGCCGCTCATGAGCTGAAATTCTTGTTCCACACTGCGCTCCAGCAGTGGCGGTAATACACCACCAATTCAAGAAGAAGAAGAAGAATGGGGCCTTATTTGCCTCGCAGATGATTGTTGTTTACCTTCAGTGACCTTCCTTTTCAGAGTTTCAATTGTTTCTTTGACTCAAACAAGACGCACGGGAGATTTCAGAGGGATGTCTGTCTGTCGCAGCCCCTGTCCCACCGGCAGAGAGAGCGGAGACGGCGTCACACACTCGGAGTGCGAAGCCAGCGGAAGATTCCTGAGAGAGATGAATGTGCGCACGGAGCACATGAAACACAGCAGACCGGGAATCCTTCTCTTCCCTTGGCCCTCATCTCTCTGCCAGTCCCTCTGTGTTTTTTTTTTTTTTTGTTTTTGTTTTTTTTCCACTAAGAAGTGAAGCAGAACAGGAAGCACATGGCGTTCACCCCCCTGAGAGAGTGAACAACGTTTACCCAGCAAGCCCCAGTACCCCAACCACCACCTCTCCGCTCTTAATCTGAGCTCCGGATTCCTCCCGGGGATTTGAAAAGTCACCTCATTTGAAACTGAAACACGGATGATTTTTTTTTTTTTTTTTAGCCTTAAAAGCAGGTGGAGATGGGGTTTCTCTCAAGTGGGTTGGCCGGGATTCCTCCCACTTTCCTTAAAGCTTTAATTAAAAGACCAAGAGATGATGTAGGAGAGAGATGAGAGAGTGGAGACGAGGGTCAAGCTCACTAATCGCTCCTCCAGAGAGGAGTGATAGAGGCTAATGAATAGAGGAGATTGAAAGACAAAGAAGGGAATACGTAGGCGTGATGGAAGATTGTTACATTAAACAGACAGTGGCAGAAGAAACGTCCAAGATCATAAACAAGAGAGAAGCATGAGAACCACAACATGCAAAGGCAACAAGTGAGTGCCAGTCACACCTTCTCGAAGACGGGCTTGTTGTTATTCACGTCGTCCACTCCGACGACGACCTGGGCCGTGGACGACAGGGCCTGCGGGCCGCCTGAGGCGTTGTCGTCCGTGGCCGTGACGTTAAGGACGTACTCAACACCCTGGAGGCGGGGAGGCGGGCTGGAGCGCAGCCGGATCAGACCTGAAACCCACAAGAGCATCAACAGCAGTGAACACAAGCTCCACAGTGTTCATGTCACATCACCGAACAACCACCGCCTCGGGATTTACGCTTGAATTTTTAGTAAGAACTCACCATTATTACAGTGTGTTTTCTGTAATCAGACACCAAACTGTTACTGTAAAACTTGGTTGGCTACGTTAACACACCGTATACATTATTACCAGGGCTCAATTTTACCCGTGTAAAGCCAAGTTTCAAGCTCACAAGGGCAAATTCAAACTCCTTTTGAATTTTGAATTGATTGAACTTGATCACATATTATGACAAAGCAGACAACAACGGAGCTCGTGTCGTGGCACATCCCTATTTACAGCAAACAAGTGAAATGTGAAAGTGCCAGCAATGGTAGTAAATTGTACAAACTGTTTCTGTGTAATATGATAGTAAAAGACAGAGAACCTCACCCGTCTGAAGCAACGCTGTCAAATCATGACAATATAAATACTAAGTGTTGGGGAAGAGCCTCAAAGCAACACCACAGACCAGCAGAAACATCTTTAGCAGGGTAATTAATGCCAAAACTGGAGCTGTTGAAGTGAAGTACAAACAATTCCACTCCTCTGAATCATTTTTGTCACATGTAAGCTAAGTGTGCTACCACTGATGCTCAAACCTGGAGGCTTTTTGCCATTTTAGTGTGAATGCAAAGTCTACTACATGGTTCAAAGAGGTTGTACTTTTTGGCTTCTACCAATAAACATGCCAATGAGGAACGTTAACAACCAACACTTTCAACCGCTGACCACAGTAAAAGTCTTTAGAGACTAATTAGTTCTTGTTCAACCTAAGATCTGGTTTCCATGGGTCTGTTGCACAAACTCCTTTTCTGTCACCACTGCTGAGTGATAAACCTGGTAGTCAAGTTAACGCATACACACTAATGTAACAGAAAAGAAGAAGACCTGGGATGGGTCAGTGGAGAATTGATATTTTTTCAACATTCAATGGGTAAACTTCCCGACCCAGCACATGCAAGAAATTGTACAAAGTGCAATAAAACAACACACACAGATGAGGCCACCCTCCGTAGTTACTGCGTGAAACAGGTTTGATATTCACTATTGCTGCAGGTGTTTGGATCTCACTGTGGCCCATTCGTCCTGTAGCGTCATACTGAGACCGTAGCTTTAACTTGATGTGCTTTTAAAAGTTCTGGTAGTCATTAAGATTGATGCTGCCTTCCAGTTTGTCAAAAAAACAGAAAACAGTGTGGGCATATCGTGTGAAGCTGTTCTTGAGCTCGTTTCTCGCTGTTAATAAAATTATCACGCCACTTATTCACAAGAAGAGCAAAGCTTCATAAACACTGGCAACACTCCAGAAGAACTGTATGTACTAGACACTAAATCGCTTAATAAACTTATATATGCTTTAAAAACAACATTGAATTGGTGTTTATGCTAACAGGTCACACTGCGTGCAGCCATATTTAAAACAAAACTTGGGAACATTGAAGTTTATACTCAGGAAGAACAGCTCGAAACACCGAACACAGCTTATCAGTGGACGAGGCAAACTCAGTACTGTAACTTAGGTGATCTTATGAACAGGAGAGAGGACAGAGTGTCTGTCGATAAGGTCTATGAGGGGCAAAATGACTTTAACGGCATAGCATGGCTAAATTATAATGTCTCTTGGGACGGATGCAGGGTTCACACCTAATGAGAGGCGCCACTGTAGTGTGATGAGCAACGTTCTTAACTTCACCTCTGACTAATTTAGATTCTGCGCGTGATCGATGTATATAGCCGCCAACTGCTTTGATGATGGAATAGTGAAAGTTGTATTTCAGGTATTATTATGCTAATCAGTCCGCTGATTCTCCGTCAGAGAGAAAACAGTCTTTGGTACCACGTGTGGCTCCTGCCTGCTAGGCAACAGCTCCACAGGTCAGAGAACTGCTCAATAAGTCAGGGTGTAGGGTGGCTGCACGAAACTACCGGTCTGGTAAGGACTGAGGAAAAATGGAAGCGCACGCCAACCGGACAGTTTCTATTCTAGGACTGGGTTGGACCAACTGTTGTCTGACACATGGTCTCCATGTTATGTAAAGGACAGTGAGTAAGTTGGAGCCTTTAAGACTCCTGGAGCCACGTGCAGCGTCAACACACAGCCTGTGTGGAGGTGGTTTGCAGCAATGCATAACCTTTATATATCGTATGGCCATCGAGTAAAAATTAGGCTTTTTAGCTTTTAATATAAGTACTTATATCGGTACTGAGCATCAACAAGTAGCTCATGGTTTTGCACTTGTAACTTCTTTAAAAAGAAGTGCGATTGTTGCATTCACACTTTCATACAAACATAAATCGCGTGTTTCCTTCATCTTCATGCTCAGACTGAACTTCAGCAGCTCATCTTCAACACATAAGTGGTACATTCAGGTGCTGCCGTGTGATTGGCCAACAGGTGAACAGATGCATGTTCATGGTGTGAAGTTAAAAACCAACATGTGAAAAGAAGGATAAAAAAATGACAAAGAGCTCCTGCTGGCCCAGACTTTAAGATTTTCATTCAAAGAATGTTTCTTTTATCTGTCATTTTTTCCCTAATTAATGATGGCTACACGACACATGAATAGTTCAGTGGATGAAATCGGTATTCACTTTTTTAACATCCCCGTTCTGGCACGCCATTTCTTCCTGCTGTTTCTCTCTTTCTTTCTCCGGCGCTCTCCTTCAGTCTGGTGTAGGCGTCTCATCTGCATCCTACTCTTCTCTTTGAATGACTCTCCTCCACTCTGTATTCATCTCAGCCTTTGCTGCTCTGTTTACTTTGTGTGAGCGCGTTTGTGCGCGAGCGTGTGTGGGCTCAAAGTGTGGACACGCTTATTACATCCTCCTTATCTTCAGAGGCAGGGGGCAGGTGCTATCGCTGTCATATGTTCATTTGATTGCTGTTGCACAAGAGACCCCGCAATTGGAATCATATGTTCACCTATCATAGATTCATATGTATGTGCACTGCTCCAGCCCTCTATCTCTGCTCACCAGACTAAAGCGACTGATGAGACAGATTACAGTCTGAAGATGGACGATTTTTTTTTTTCCTTCTCTCCTTCTCCCTATCTTGTGTATGTGGGTGTGACACACGTGCAAGAGGAACCTGCGTGAGTAATTTGTAGAAGACGGTTTGGAAAGGAACGGCAAAGAAAACAAGGGGAACAAAAGAAGGAAATTTTCTGTTCTGCTTAAGTTAATGCCTTACAAGCTCATAATCTTTGAACTGCACATGTACAGTATGTCTCTTCTAAGTGTGTGTGTGTGTGTGTGTGTGTCGCTAGTTGCACAAGAGATGGAGGACTGCCATGGAGGGGGTGTCTGCCTCAAGGTGTTTGTCACAATGGCTGCTTCCCTGGCACCCCTGCTCATGGTTAAGGGTTTGTGTAGGTGTGTGTGCGTGTGCGTGCCAGCGTACGTGCGTGCATGTGAGTGAGCGGGAGAGATAAAAATAGAGAGGGAAGGAAGGAAGGAAGGAAGGAAGGAAGGACGGATGGAGTGAGGGAGAAGGGTGATTCCATTTCAGAGTGGTAGAAGTGCAGGAGGAGGGAGCTTAGCTGGAAGAAAGGCGCACGCTGTGTTACGACACATAAATGCATAAATACTCTCACCCTTGCACACAAGCACACAAACACTATTCACAAAAAGCTGCAGCAGAGGTTTGAGAAATCTATTAAAAAAAAACACGTTTTCTCTTCAAGCTACAACCAGCCCGCAGTGTGTGTGCAGATAAAACTGAGGGGAAGCCTCTCAAAAGGCTTTGGTACATAATTAATATGCTTCAGAGCCTGATTTTTCTCCTAAATAGGGACATCGTGGTTTAACAAAAATCAACCACATGCGTGCAGCTTCTCTGCTGGTTCGTTTTGTTTCATTCTATTAGCTGTTTGTCTTGCAAAACTGACCCAGTTTTCTGCACAGAGCGCGGTGCTCGGCGCAGTCTGCAGGCTCAGAATTTTGATATCCTCTGCCACTGAGAGACACAAATGCCTCCAATAACAGAGACAGACCCGCAGAATCCCTAAACACCTCCTGCTAAGTTGTCTGAAGTTGAACTCTCAGGATCTCTCAGCAAAAAACACTGCAATATTGCCATTGCTGCATTTTAGTTTTCAATCTCCAGCAAATATCAATGACACACTGCAAGCAGCTATAATCCATCTGAATTACAGGGAGGATTCGTACACCTGATAAATATCACTTTTATGCTTTCATAGTACATCGTGCTACTCAGAAAACACACAGTGCTGTGATTCTGTGGTCCAGCAGTGATTCAGATCCGGGGAGCTGCTGCTCTGGGGGCCATGAACCTGTTATTATATGACCCAGGGACCTGTTATTAAAGGATCGAGGGATCTGTCATTCTGGTCCAGAGACTTCTGACTCTGGAATCCAGGTTGGATTGGTGTATATTGTTTTCCCACCCATGTTTCATGTCCTGCGATGTGATTTCCCTCTAAGTCTTATTTTGTTCCAGTCGATTGTCTGTCCACAACCTCATATCCTGCTCAGCTCCCCTGATCCTTGAATGTCTCCTACCAGTGATCATGTACAAGTTTCAGTTCACTGCTCTCAGATCTGGCCTGTTTTTGACCAGATGTCTGGATTTCTTCACCTCTACCTCCATCTTGTTTGGCTGGTTCTCCATTACCAAACCGCTGGCCCGGTCAGTGGCCTGTGCACTTGGTTCCCTGACCTGACACAGTAAGAAGCGACGCTGAAAAGCTTCTGCCGGCTTTTGATGTGATTCAGTGAAACTTTCTGATTTTATTTTAAAAGGAAAATCCCCTAATCTTGAAGGCATAACCAAGGTGTTTTTCATGGCCAGTTTTACAGATTCGCCCTGCAGACTCTGAAACACGGACACACTTGTGATTAAAACAGATTGCATGATTAACAATAAAATCTGAATTTAGAAAATCTGAGCATAAGCTTCATTTGATAGATCATTATAAACATTCGGCGAAGCATTGTGGAATATCCAATCCAGTAGATGGACTGAGCGCCTTGCATGGCGGCCGCCACCACTGGTGTGTGAATGTGAGTGTGAATGGGTAGATGTGTTATTGCAGTGTAAAGCGCTTTGGGGTCTGCTAATGCAGAGGGAAAACTCTATATAAGTGTAGACCATCTACCATTTACCATTCAATATATTAATTATTTCAACTTGACCAGGATTTTGAGAGACTGAACACAACTGTCTGCTGATTCACACCCTGTAAACTAAACGGCATGTCATTTACTTCATCCTGCTTGAAATTTTAAGACTCTACTAAGTACATTTAAAATTTAGTAAACCCTTTAAAGGTGAAGTTTGCAATCATCTGAGAGAAAATATTTATATGTAATCCATATGGGCCCATTGTTTTGAATTCCTGCAGTTGATATTGGAATAAATGGAGTTAAAGTCGGCTACATGTGAACATTAGAATGTTTTAAGTCATTGGGTGACATTAAAGCAATGAAACAGAAGATGTACTGAAGTAAAAAATGTCAGTAGGCTAATTTTTCCATTGGGATCTCAATCTGTCAGCCTTCCACTTCATGTTATTTGATTTGAATGTATTCATGAGAGGTAATTCCAGGGGGGTATGTACGATAGGCTACCTACTGCTGCGGTGCCGCTGCACGCTTTTACAGTCAATTCAGTTAATTTACTGAGCCGCGGCATCGGGTGAATATACGTTCTGGAACGCCTTTATGCCAATATTTTCCATTCATTATGAAGTGAACGAAACTGAAGTCCACGACCAAGATTCCCATTTCAAAGGCGCTGTCCAATGAAGACATTTTACAGCTTTGTCTGTGCTGTGAGGTGAAATATCCCCATTGGAAAAAATAAATGATTGAATCAGTATAAAATAAATAAGTAAAAACAATCATGTCATAACAAATATTCCTCAGAGACTGACCATTTTCAAAAAATTGTGTTTTCCCCCCAAAATGCTGTGAAAGTTGTATGTTTTCACTTGAAAATGTTGCGTGAATGAATTCTGGGCCGATTCAACACAGTTTTCCTCCCACTGTCACGATCTTTACTTCCCCTTTGATGCAAATCTCTAAATCTCCACATGCACCTCGCTCTTCTCCCACTTTCATGCAGCCTTTTAATTATGGATAATTATTCCGTTGCTGGTTTCCATTCGGCTATTTCAGAAGATGGATGTATTCAGGCCAGAGCGTCTCACTGTCCCACCGAACACCTTTCACTATGACAATAAAAAAAAAAAAAAAAAAAAAAAAAAAAGCAATTTGCTCATATTATAACATTACAGCAGCCAAGATGGTCTTTCTGAATTTGTTCATTATTCAGACCAAAATAGAAATAGGCCATTGTCTGGAGCATGGCTGGGCCTGAAAGGGGTTGTATTGTCAAACAGGTTTACAAGAAAATGTAAAAAAAAAAAAAAAAAAAAGTAAGGATGAGAGGTACAATAAGACTATAATTAGAACAATTGTTTGCCACAGAAAGAGCAAGCAGCTGGGGTTGATAATAGGTGGACACAAACGATAAATAAAGTAAGCATTCATTTAAATGTAAATCTTCTCAATGCTCTAAATAAAGTTGCCAAGTTATCCACCGGATGACGACAGGTTTCAGCTGGGAGGTGTAGTTCCAGCGGCAGAGCATCGCCAGGGTCAGACTCCACCTTCAGGGAACCGCAGATATCCGCATGAATGTCCTCTGAATTCACACCAAAGTTTCCAACACTATCTTGTCAAGATTTGGAGTAATTCAAGGTAAACCAAAAAAATAAATATAGAAAGACATAAAGAAAGGTGCTTCAAAGTACAACCTCCTGAGACTGAAGCCAAAAGATTCTAATCAGGCCATGGCGTCCCTGTGTCACAGGTACATTCGTGTGGCTTCATTACAAAAACAAATAACAGCACCCGCTAGTGGCCCAACATAATTAACTTTCAAATTCTTCCTGTTATCATTTAGGTCCAAACCAGGACAATAATAGACTTAAACCAGTTTATGTTAAACAGAGTTAATATATCAGTTTATTATCTGAACAGAATCTCAAGTCTGGTCTTCACTTTTGTTCTGGCGGAGGAAGTACAGTCAATAATTTCAAATCAGAGTCAAGTATATGCAAAATACATATACAACAAGTTTGCTCTTCATTAACATTTATGATGGAGAGATCGGCACATCAGCCATACACAGCTGGAACCATCAACATGCTACTCACGGTTATTTTATCAAGAAATTGAACCCAAAGCCCACGACTTGAAAATACCCATATGCTCGTAGTACAGGAGCATTAGAAATATAAGAGCAGCTCCACCCCCCCACCACCCTTCTCTCTTTCCACCCACGCTCCTCCAACAGCGCTGCGGAGTGCACTCATGCCTAATGAATTGAGACAGAAGGCCAGATAAATGTGACCAGTTCAGTAAAGAGGGAGACACACAGTGAGAGGCTGTGGCCCGCTCGCTATGTTACATATATAGGGAGCAGCGGAGGCGCCCTGCGGTCTGATCCCTGCTTCCCTCTGCCTCTGGTCGGTATAAACATCTAATAGGGCCTAAAAGCCTCAGATGAGCGAAACACATGCTGGGTAAGTGGTTGAAAATGGGACATGGAAAAGGTTTTAGGACATTCCAAGAACAAAGCATACAGCCCGCGTCGGTTCCTATCTACCAGATATCTGTCCCTGTACTGTGTGTGTGTGTGTGATTGTGTGTGTGTGTGTGTGTGTCTGTGTGTTTTCAAGGGTGCATCAGTGGCCTTTATGGCCTTATCCTGCACATGAGAATACACTTGTGATGCTGTGGTACATTAAAGTGTTTGATTCATGCATTTGTGCACGAATGTATGCCTGGACGCTATTGTTTGTTTGTTTGTGTGTGTGTGTGTGTGCATGTGTGTGCATGTGTGTGCAGCAACACACACACCTTTAAGTGCAATCCTCCTTCAATGAAAGTGTTTGTCATCCAGTACATACAAGTACAGTGGGTGTGACGCAGCGTGCATGTGTGTCCAGCACAAATCATCGCTGGCTGCAGATGGAGAAGATGTTTCCTCAGGGGTGTGTGAGCAGCCGTCACTTCGCATGAAGGCAGCCGGAGGGGGAAGGAGCGCCGAGACGGAGGAGGGGCGAGAGACGATACAGCAGACGGGGGACAGAGTGCAGCTCAAAGTGAGCAGGGGCATGGAAGGGGAGAGGAGAGCATCCTCCAGTCTGCATCATGTACAGGAACATAATGCAAACAAGAAGAGAAGGGGAGAGGAGGAGGAGGAGGAGGAGGAGGAAGCTTTAAAAGAAAAATAAACGCAGGGAGAGGAAGCGTGAAGGAGAGAAAACAACGATCTATCAGCCAGGGGGAAACCAGGAAGAAGAATGAGGGCAAAACACTCTGGGATTGTTACATAAAGCAGAGATCAGACACAGGTCGGCACATCTCGCCCAATACAACAGATAGAAGGTGAGGACTTCAGGAGAAAGCACTAAATAATCGAAATAAAACAGGACAAAGAATCAGGGCCTGGCACCGGATACCTATGAGTTTGCACAGAGAGCAAACTCCTCTTGAAGATATACCGCTTCCCAAAAAGCGATAAAAACTAACAGAGTTAAAAAAGGAGAGGTCGGGGCTGATAGAAGAGTGTTTATTGGCACCAGAATTTCCCCTCAGCCGTCAGTAAATACTTCCTCCCATCCGAAGGCGCGGGCGTTTCTGTATTTATGGGTTTTAATAGGAAGAGCGTGATCATCATATTGACCGGGCCTCTGGGTTCTTAATGGGCACCTTAAATCTGCAGGAAACACACTGTATTCTGGGCTGAGTTACAGGCAAATTAACATGGAGAGGGAGGCTGGCACGGCCACTCGTGCCGGAAGGGAGGAAAACAATCACTTGAATGATTGTCGGACATTTAGGATGGTTAGGGAGAGGGGGCGGGAGGGAGGCGGCAACAAGAGGGGGAGAAGAGGCAATAAAGTATTTTCATCAGGAGCAGAGGGAGAGGGAGATGGGCCGCAGAGGGTGGGCGGAATCCAATGTGCTCGCCTTCCATTATAAGAATCATAAAATACTTTTAATGACCAAATATTGGGCACTTTGAAAAGAAGATATTGGATCATATTACAGGCATTATGGTGTCACACTCTGAGGCAGACAAACCGGGTGCTGCATTCCTGGCTCTGTGTGTGTGTGTGTGTGTGTGTGTGTGTGTGTGTGTGTGTGTGTAGTTACTGTCATTCAGACATCACTACTGAAGCTTTATTAAGGCCTGTGCCATGACGGTGACTTAAAGGAGAGGCTCCACATCAGACCGAGAGCAGCTGAATCCTGGTTCACACTGCAGCGATCATAAGGAAAAACACAAAACTCCCGTGGTGTTTTGGGTGTCTGTTCACATGACGTCTACAGCTTCTACATCTAGTGCAGCATTTAGATCGGGCCCCACTGAGGTTTAGGCCGGCTCTGTTAGGAGGTGTGCTTAAAGGGACTGGGTCTCTTTCCAGAGGGACACTCAGTTACATGAGTTCATAGTGACCCTGAGACATCACTGAGCGAGAGTGACCATGTCAAACTCATTTGAATAAACTCAGTCGGTGCACTCTGGAGATGGAACATTAGTTAGATTTTGTAAGATTTGAAATCACAAACAGATGTAGAACTGCGTACGACAGTGATGGGGATTCATACAAATACAGCCTCCAATCCCAAAAACAACATTCTGTGAAGTGTGAACAAAGAAATGGTTAATATAAAATGAAAAATACTGTGGCCTTGTAAAATTATCTGAACCAAAGATGAATTTTCTGTTTTAAAAATGAAGCACAGGTCCATGTGACCTTCAGGTGGATTTGATCACTACATACATCAACTTTCAGCCAAATTAAGAAGATCTGATGGTCTCAGAGGAAAAGGCTCCGTTCAGCTGATTAAAAAAGTCATATTGGGTAAAGAATCGAAGTTTGAGATTTGTGATATACGAAGACGCCCACAGTCTGTTAAATGAGTGTTCAGCCCATCGTGAGTCCTGGAGGTGCAGATTTTCACAACACTGAATCAAAATCAACTCCACCTGACGAAAGCGACATCATATTTTGCCATTCAGACTCTGCATTGTTGCGGAGAGAGACTAATTTCCACAGTTGCTTCACTCGAAGGCCACCGAACATTTTCAGGGCATTTCACCACTGAGGCGGCCGAGCATTTTTATTATCATAAGAATGCAGAGATCTTTAAAATGTCACGGCGAGGTACGCTCAGGAACGAGGTGTAGGTGACGGCTGTCCTGAAGAAATACTTTAGATCAGGAGTGTCAAACACATTTTAAAGGTCAGGGGCCACAGACAGTGGTAAAACAGTGGCCATGATGACCTTCAAATGCAAACAGCAAAGTTTTCCCGGGTTAAGGTTAACCCTAGGCTGACCCTAACCCTCATCACTCACCACATTTACTCCTAATGTGTCTTTTACGGCGAGTTGTTCATTGTTTAATAATCCTCCTCGTTCCAGGCCCAGTGTTGTTCGTCCACTTGTGTGTTTTCTGTGCTGATTAAACGGTAAATGGATTTTATTCAGATACTGTTTTTCTACAGCGTCTCCAGAGCTCTTCACGTCGTTAATCAGGTTAACCCACTCACATACTAATGGTGACAGCTGATATGCGAGGTACTTAAATTTTCCTCTGGGAGCAGTTTGGAGTTCAGTCCCTTAAAGACGTATGAACAGAGGTCGAAGACGGATCCAACCTGCAACCTTCCCATCGCGCTTCCAGCTGAGGCAGCGGTCCTGATCGTACAATCGTAATAATGTCAGGAAGTGTGGGCCGTCCCTCCCCTGGGGTGTGCCAGAGGAGTATAATAAACTATATCAAATGACTGTAATCATGTGGTGAGTTAACTCCTGGTAACTCTGCTTGGCGAAGATCACACACATTCTTCTTCGATCAAAAGTGAGAAAACAGAGACTGTGAAATGAAGGAAAAGCAGCCTTGAAAGTTAAATTTTAATGGACTGGTGATGCTCCGATCCCACATTGCAGCCAATGAAACTTTCAGTACATTTAATGACAATACTGTTTGCTTTAATTGATCCAGTAACCGAAATGAAATCAAACATAATCAGATTTTTTTATGTATTGAATCACAATATGCATCACTGATATGGGAAGCAAAATGATCTTTTTTTTTGTTTGTTTGTTTTCTTTTTTGTGAATTGCATTGGTCTTACAGCCAAATGCAGAAAATTCACACAGCTTGGCACTTTCACAGTTAAGAGAGGACACATTTTCACAGAATATCTGATAATTGTGTCCACAGTTCCTTTTTTTAATTCCGCACAATAGAAAACAGATGAGTCAATATATAGAAATCTTTAAAGAAAAAAAACACATGTATTTACCAAAGACCTGTTGTTGGACTTGGTCTAATCTTTTAATCTGTAGGGTGTAACTGATATAAACATGAACTGTATTCCCATATAGAACCTCTGCATGCTCAGCTGAATAGATATCTCCTCTTTATTCTATTGAACCTGTGAGGAGAGACCAGACCACACCTTGGTAATAGTTTCTGTTACTCTGAGGACAGTGAGTTCATATTCTCCCAGCGCCTGCCGCCGTTCTGCCTGAGCAGACGTTTAATTAACCAGAAACCAAACCAATCTGAGTTGAGTATAGGAGCCATTTATCAAGTAAATATTACAAAGCTGAGCCATGTTTACTTGATGGCATTCTGACATGTCAGTGTCGAGAACAACTGAATAAAAAAAAAAACCTACCTGGATTCCATGCCGCTGCTTTGACTAAGAACTCTCTCCAAACTGTTTTTGATTGCACTCTGCTTAATTGCTTGTGGAGCATTCACAACTTTAATTAAAAGCGCATTTCACCTTAAGAAGTTCAATACATCTATCCTAACTCATCGTGTACAGTAAAGTGCATTGTGAATGGAAAGATGATAAAGCCATATATTTGGGCATGCAGCGGCATTTCCATCATTTCTCTTCACCTTGATTCATTCAGTGAAAACTTCTGCTGACTTTTTGTGAAACAAACTGACTGGATGCTCCATTAGGTATACCCATCCATCACTGGTTAATGCAGCCAGGGAACCAGGTAATCTACATAGAAGCCTCTAGTCATGGTGAAGATGATCTGCTGCAGTTTAAACCATGCGCGAGAGTGATGGAAAAGATGATTGAGATGACTTTGAACATGAAATGGTTGTTGGAGTTTTCACAAACTGCAGGTCGACTGGGATTTTCACATGAAAACATCTCCGGGGTTTACAGAGAGTGGTGAGGAAATGAGAAAACACCCAGTGAGCAACAGTTCTCTGGGACAAAATTCCTTGTTGATGCCAGAGGTCAGAGGAGAATGGACACACTGGTCGAAGGTAAATAGAAAATAACAGCAACAGCAACTCAAATAACGGCTGCTAATGGTCTACAGCAGCAGAAGAACAGACAACTGAGGCATACAGTCACACAAGCTCACCAGAACTGGACAACTGAAGATTGGAAAACCATCGGCTGCTCTGGTGAGTCTGGATTGCTGCTTTTACAAAGAAACATTCAAACATGAAAGCTTGAATCCAAGCAGCCCTGTGTGAAGGCTTAAGGCTTCTGGTGGTAAAAGATTTCTGATGGTTTCTGAATCACCGTGTGTGTGTGTGCGTGTGTGTGTGTGTGTGTGTGTGTGTGTGTGTACAGATTCTACAATTCTGTTTGGAAACACATTGGTTTGATGCAGCAGGTACTTCTTCTAAAACTGGCTCCAATTTTTTTTGACCTAGCAAACCACGAAGCAAATTGGGAAAATTTCAAAGAAAACATTTGTTGAAACAAATTTCTTAATAGAAGCAGACACAACACAGAGATCTGTGCTGAGACATCAGTGATGCTGCCATGAAGCACAGTGAGCTAGCATTACCCCCGGATCCCACAGCACGCGTCTCCCTGCGGTGCACCGCTGCGCGTTCACGTCCGTTTCTGTGTGCGCGCGCCAACGCCCACTGCAGGCGTTCTCCTGCACTCTGCTCCGTCAGAGCAGAGCGCAAAAATATTGTGAAGCGCATGTGCCAGATGTTCAAGATCCCACAATATACTGAGAGTACTAAAAGCCGGAACAACAACAACAACAACAACTCATTCATTCGTCGTTTCTTTGCCAAACAGTTTCTCAACTTCCACAATGAGTCTCTCTTCATCCATGGCAATAGTTTAGCTGCGCATCCAGAAGTAAACACAGACCCGACCCACTCGGTCTGTGCTGCGTGTTTAACTCCATTACCCTTCCACATTAAAATAAGCACACAAACGAACTGTATTAAGGGGACAAACATTACCATTACATGGAAAACAAACCATATGCTATTTTTTTGACTCCACAAATGTATTCAAATATCAAAATATGCATCTTCAGTTTTTTGGATATTTGTAATGAGCTTTATTTATGACAAAATGCATATTTAAAACAATATTGTTACAAATAGATGTATAACTACATGACTAACCAAAACTTGTGACCTGGCACAATATAAGTACTGAAGATTATACAAAGACACTTCAGTAAACATCTCTGACAATAACCAAAAATTTAAACGTTTCAAATTATTTAATTTTGAAAACACAGAAGTTGTTTCAGTTCTCTTTCCTGTTTGGAGCTATCCGAGCAGGGGAGCTTGACGCGCTCGCGTGCGGCCGCAGCCAAAAATAGGTGGGACGCATATTTTTATCCCGGACGCGGCTGAGCGCGCCGCACGCGCCGCACGCGCCGGCAACGCACGCGTCGGCGACGCACGCAACCGAACGCTGGATGTGGAACTGCTCCTGACCACTACAATGGCAATCTATTTGCTGCGGCCAGCGCGACGCAGCGCGACGCGGCCGAACGCTCCCAAAACGCGTGCTGTGGGATCCGGGGGTTAGCCTCAAAGCCATGTTGTCAGAGGGAGTTTGTATGAACATGCACAATTCAGCAGTTTTGTTAAAAGTTTTCTGGATATTTCAGTGAATTTCACAAGGTTTCATTAAAACGTTTCGTGCTTTAAACTGAGAATGGAGTCATTTTCAGTAGTGACTGTTATTTGTGGAAATATTGACATTTTCATCCCATAAACTCTGCATCACAAGTTTATTATGGCACTATTTTAATGGTCCGGCCCACTCAAGATGAAGTGGGGCCGTTTGTTCTCCCAGCTCTGACGTAGACAGACTCTTGACCTCCTCACTGCACTGCACTAAAGCTCATCAGATGCAGAACACAAGCCTGAATTCAAAGTTCCCCTTCCGAGACCGACGCTGAGCAGGGCTTTGCTCAGAGTCACACAGTATGCATGTGGAAGTCAGTGTGTTCCTCACCTGTTAGCAGGAATCAAGTTCTAGCCGTGAGAGTCTCTACTCTCTGCTGTCGGCTGACACGGGATGCCATTGCTCGTGAGCAGTGGAAATCCTGCCTTGAAGTTTTCAGTAATTGAATTTGTAGTAGACATCATTTTACCCTATAATGTGATATGGAAATTCAGACGGGTGGCTGCAATTTGTAAAACGGTCCCAGAGTCATGGAATAGCCACCATCACGCGCGCGCACACACACACACACACACACACACACACACACACACAGTGCAACATTAACCCGGCTTCCTATCTCCCGTTGCCTGTGCTGCTCCTGCCTCAGAGGAAGTGCAGACTCCTTGGATGCAGCCTGTTAGTCACAAAGACACTGTGGAAGGAGTGTTTGCACATGGGCTGATAATTCCGGCACCTTCATGACATGAACTGTCAGGATGTAAATATACTTTACTTCTCAAAGTGAGAGAGGAAAGCCGGCGTGGCGGCGGCGTCACATCGACAACGCGGAAAGAAGTAAAACTATACCACACACACAAGTGAGCATATTTTCAAGAGACTCGAGGGCACGCTTGACAAACTGCGAAGCTTTTACATTTTTATGGTGTGTGTAAATATAGCAGTGAAGACAAACAGCAAAGCAGAGTGAAAATAGGTCTGTGTATATTGCAGGGTGTTGTGCCGAAGGTGAATATCAAATTGAAAGCAGCCTAAAGGTCTGACATTTGTCACTGAGCGTTTCAAACAGAAAGACAAAAATAAGTAGTGGAGCTCGGCTGTTCAGATGCTGCATTTCTGCCATGTGTGTTTTTCTTTCCGCAGAAGACAAACAGACAGACATTGTCATGACTACATATTGTCTCGCATTCTGTTTGAGGGATGAGCAGAGACTTGATGAAATCAACTGAAATTATTTATGAAAACTTCATATTTTAAGGCTGATTGCATTAAAATTTTGCAACAATCGAACTGCCTTTACAGTTTTAATGCCCAATAGTTCTACATTACTCTTAAAAGAATGTAGATAATGCCACACATATATTGATGTACTGTTGTGGGACAAGTAAAGGCATATCCCATCTCGTCTTGTTTTATGATGGAAAACTTCTATTCCATTTTGGGTGTTTCTTTAAAGGAGGGGTATTATGCAAAATCAACTTTTTTTGAGCTTTGTATAATGCTATAATGTCATTTCCCCATTAAAAAGACGCATGGAGTTGTTTCCTGAACCAGTCACGCATATTTGAGCAATCCCTGAATCTCCCCCTGGCAGCCATGTTGAGCGCTGAAACGCTCGGTGCTGCACAGCTCCGCCCGTAATCCACAGCTCCGCCCATCTCTGACGTAATCTGCACGGCTCCTCCTGCAGAGCTCACGCTCCCCCGCCTGAGAGGGGCGGGGGAAATACACCGCAAATAGCGGAGATGGATGCTCTGAGGGGGGCGTGTCACTAAGCTGAGGAGATTCTTAAAGAGACAGGGACCCATTTCCAGTCGCTTGAGGCAGCCTGATGCAGAGGCAAATTTAATTGAAGTTGTTTTTGACACATGCAGCTTTCACCATCCAACTATGGACAAAGCTGTTGCTTGAGTGTGCTGTAGATTGATGCTAAAGGGCTAAAAAACACGTAATACCCCTCCTTGAAGAATGGAGCTTTGAGTCACTGAATGAAACTTTTTGAAACAGCTCAGGCTCCGTCTCCATGTTGATGGCGAAAACGTTGCTACATTCACCACTGTCGCAGTTAATAGTTGTTCTGTGCACGCTTAGCAGTTTCAGGACGGTTTCATCACAGAAACAAACAAGGGCAGCCATCGGTGGTCCAACATGATAACGACAATGTTTTCTACCATTTCTGTTGAACATTGTTTTCAGAACTATTCTCAAACTTAAAACTTTTTTTTCAAACAGAAAAGAATTTGTTTTTGTTAATTAGCATTTTTTGAGAAGCTATTATTTCTAATGCGAGAGGCAATAAAACAATGTTCTGTGAGGACTTTGTCTCAATGTATTTTCAAAAAGCAAAATGATAATTAAAGGAAAGAAATAAGAATATCAACATCAGTATTAATGAGCAGTAATATTTGAAAGAAGAGAGGAAAACATGGCCAACCTTTCTGGCTGTCGATGACGAAGTTCCCTTCATCGTTTCCCGTTGTGATCTTATAGGTGATCCCGTCTCCATCGGGGTCCTTGGCCAGCACCGTGGCAACCAGCGTGTTGGGCCCCGCGTCCTCCGAGACAAACGTTCGATATCTGACAAAAGACAAACAACCAACAACGCAATCAAGGCCTGATTCACACGTTGGAGCAGGAGGACACGACTCTGTAGGTGAAAATGAGACACATCCAACGAGAGTTCTCAAATCACTCCTGACCAGGAGATTGATGTCTCACACAGAAACACCACAAGGGAGGTATAATCTAACCTTTCTTTAGGTTATTCAGTTTTTGGATCTTGAATAAAGTCGCTGGACACAAAGGATCACAACATGTGATTTTCTTATTGAGGATGAACAGAACTCAAACCAGTGGTTTCTCTGACATTGTGGATGATTTATTTAATGTAAACAGCTGAATCAGACACCCACTTTGGAAAGACTGGTACAAAACTTTACCTGTGGCGTGCCTGTAGAGCAGAGGTATCAAACATAAGGCCTATGGGCCCAATCTGGTCCACTAAACAGAGCCAGCTGTTCCATTCCAATTCACATTTACTCAGATGCAAAGCAATGGCTAATTAATATTGCCACAAATGATAAAACCGACAAGGTCTGGTCAATGATTAATGCTGATCGCCTTGTCCGTCCTCCGAGACTCTTAGCCAAAAGGGAAAATAATAATAATAATAATAATAATAATAATAAAAATTATTATTATTATTATTATTATTATTATTATCATTATCATTATTATTATTATTATTATTATTATGCAGGATTTCTTGTAGTCAGGGTACTTATAGTATACAGGTTTATTTGTATTTATTTGTAATTTGTTAAGCATGTAAAGTGGTTGACTTCTTTTCTAAAGAATTACAGACAAGCATAAAAGCACTGCTGTTCGATTTCTACTTGCACAAAATCCATAAGCACCAGTGTCTCCACCCCACAACTCATCAAATCCTCATTACTTTCTATTTATTTTCACTCACTTAACCTTCGCATTTCGAAAAATAAGTCATTAGAAATGAACACACAACATGAGACTGTGTGAAGCCTTGTGTGTAAACGGCCGAACAACAAACTAAAGGATGAAAAATCCCAGCTGTGTCGATGTTGGCGTGGCGTTCTGAGACATCTCTTCATGTCAGGAAATTGTTGCGCGTGCCGAGCCATGGCCGGACCGGCACCTCTATTACAAACTGTGACCAAAGGAAATTTCATGCGGGGCTCACAGCTGCAGCCTCAGGAGGCCCAACTCCGAGCTACCGGCTCTCATTTGGGGTCCAGCAATAATAGTGGGACACGCAAAGCAGCGGCCTCCAAAACAGTGACTCCACGAGACCTGAGACAGCGCTAAACGAGGAAATTAATCAAATGAAGCATTTTGACACCAACGTCAATGTTCTCTTCTCAGTTCTTTAACACAGGCTACAGGACAAATACAAATGGATTCAAACTACACATTTAGGACCGCAGAGATTATGTCAAGAGCCAGGAAGTTTGACAGACTTCTGACCCCGACCTCCACCAGCACCATCCCTCCTCTTTCACGCCTTTTATCACAGCAAACTTTCAATCTAACAAGTTTCAAAGTGACAGAGTGAGAACATGGAGCACAGTGGAGGCGGCGGTGGTGTTAATGACACGAATCAGCAGGTGGGAGTTCTTCTCCAAACCGCTCTCTTGGTTGTGTTGCGTTGTATTCTTTATCACAATATGTAGAAAGACACTGCGTATTACTGACAACTACTCCTGGTTAAAGGCTGTGATTGCTGCTTCCAAAGCCCCATTTACACAAGTTAATTTCTACCACATTGGTGACCCGAGCCACTGAACAGCTCCCAAGGTGGAACTTTTTGAAAACGTTTCAATTCCCTACCAATGGGAAAATACTGACTTCAGTCAGTGGATAAACAGCTTAGATATTTTTGTAATGAACTGAGTAAGAAATTATAGATGCAGTAAAATCACCATTTCATCTTAAAGGCACAATCTGATCAATAAAATGTGTTAATATATACAAAGTTCACTGCCAAATTCTCACAATTTACTGTACACATTGCAAGTCAGTTGCTCAGTCTTTTGCTCATTCCTCCAATGTGTTGAGAACTTGAATGGAGTTTGTTTGGATTGGAGAAAATTAGGCATGAAAACAACTTCAAAACTGAACTCTGGAAGTCCAAGAAATTCCACGTTAAATTCTTTGCTAAGAAGGTTCTGAGCCACAGATCGGTGCCATGGGATGAAGGCAGGTTTGAAGCTCTGAGCAGTCCCACAGGCATCGGAACTTGAATAGTCATGAATGGAGGGAGCCAGTGGGATTCTTTGTGGAGCTGGTTGTCTGGCCAAAATCTAAAAAAAGTAGGTCTTTGGTTTTAACGATGTACAGGGACTCGGCAGTCACTCTCACAGAGCTTTAGAAGTTCTTTGCAGAGACAGGAGAACCTGCAGAAAGGATGGCCATCTCAGCAGCGCTCCATCAATCAGGCCTTTGTGGCATGAAATTTAGACTGAAGCCACTTTGAGTAAGAGACATACGACAGCCTGGCTGGAATATTGCCAAACAGCATTTAAACTGCAGAGCCTGATGAAAACACTTCTCTGATCTGGTCAGTCAGCAACCGAGGAAATTCAGGCAGAACGCCAGGAAATTCAGAAAACTGCCGTCACTGCTCATCGTCCGGTTGGTTCCCTCATAAACAAGGCAAACAGTATCAAGCCATGAGAGTCCTGAGCATGCAGTGTAGCATATTTAGTTCTTCTATTGTTGCTTAAAAGTGATTTTTAAAAACTTAAAAATACAATTGCATTCACTGAAATTTAATCATTTGCAAATAAGTTGCAGAGCTGCTGTCTCTGTGTACTCACTGACCCAACCTGAACAATCTCCAAGCATCAATTTTAAAGATGTCAAGTTATAGGTGACTTTATCATTGGCCTTTATTCATAGTAGCATGAAGTGATCTGCATTTTGTGAGCATCTTCCTCCAACAAACTCAATTTGGGCAAATAAATCTGAGGTCATCGGCCACACATGGAGTTTCATCCAAGTATTCATGTGTGGCTGTTGTCACACTTTTTCATATTTTATCCATTCAAACAGACCATAACTATAACAAGCATTCCATAACCTGATAAACTGATGTGTTCTAACTGGGTGTGAATCAGTCACTACTTTGCTTGTTCTCTCCTATTGTGTAACCCAGGGGTGGGAATCCCGGTCCTGGGGAGCTGAATTCCTGCGCGGTATCACCGTGTGATCACTTCAACACACCTGACTGTAATGAATGGCTCGTTATCAGGCTGCCTGCAGAGCTTCATCATGATACACTCATTAGATTCAGGTGTTTCGGAACATTGAAAACATGCAGGATTGCAGCTCTCCATGGACCAGGATTCCCCATGACTGCCCTAACCCCATCCAAACAGCAGAAAGTCCAGACAGAGGCTGTGTTCGAAACCGCGTACTTACTTACTACTCATACTAACTTATTGAGTATGCAGTGCGTTTACACTGGCAGCATGCGATTTTGAGTATGCGAGAAGTTCCCGGATGCATACTGCATTCGCCAGAAATGTTGAGTAGACATCGTGAGTTCACTACTCATACTGAAATTACCCAAGATGCAACGCGACGGACATTTGAATAAACTTTATTCAGTTCACAATGATTGTTTCTTAATGATGTACATTTAGCAAGCTGAGTATGGTTCTAGATATATTTTTTCCTCCAATTTTTGTGCTCGTAGGTATGTTATGTTAAGAGATTTCTGATTGGATTTACATTGATTAAAAAAAAAAAATATATATATATAAATATATAAAAAAAAAAAAAACACACACATCTGACAACAAGTCCATGCTGAAAGCGACCATGATGTACCGAAGACGGCGAGCCGATCTTTGTTGAAGAGCCGAAAACACTCTCCGTCGGTAAAGCATCATAATTGGCATCATAACTGGTCCGTTAACGGGACACCGGTCCAAATGGCGATGTTAAGCGAGATATATTGCTGAAAGATTGGCTTCCTGTTTTCAAAGTAAAAGCACAGATTCATCACTAAGGTTGTTTTGCATGAGAAAGGGAAATGGGTGGTTTATTTTGGTGAAAATAACCGCAAGTGCGTTGCTCACTGCGGCCGGCTTGAATTTCGGCGAATTCGTCCGAACAAAATCATAGACGGTTGATATTCGGACAAATAAACGACACACTCGGACTCTAAACGACCACTTTGTCGCCTAATTTACAAAAAAATCTCGATGAAGTTATACATTTGACGAGTTTAGAGCTAAAGTGAAATCAGCTTTAGCAGGTCGATTTCTGCTCAGGGAGGAGTGCAATGCATTGTGGGTTATTATGTAGTATGCTGTAGTGTAAACGCTTTGCATACTGTTTGATGGACTGAGTAAGCAGGATGCAGGATGGATAGTATGAGTATGGAAGGGTGTAGTAGGCAGTATGTGGTTTCGAACACAGCCAGAGTCTGGCTCTACAGAAAGGCTCCATCTCCAAGTCTGGTTCTGCTGGTTTCTTCCTGTTAATTAGAATTATAATTGTATGTATGTATGGATGGATGGATCAGTGCAAGAATGGATGGAGTTCCAAATGAATGGATGATCAAAGCATGTTGTTTTAGCTGATGGCACTGACGTAAACATCGAGTATGTAACTTTAAACTGCGACTCACTTGGCTTATCATGAATTTTTCACGTGTGTAACTTCTCCTTCTGAAACTTGCCTTCAGTGTTTTCTTGCAGTAGCACTTTCAACATCAGCTCTGAACTCGCCTTTGGCCTTGCACATACATCTCTGAACCACTTGATGCATTTTAAAAGCAAATCTTTAGTCTGAACGTTTGACCTTTTTACCTTGTTGACACAGGTTTCTACTCTATATTCTTTAAAAACATTTCAGCTCCAGTGTTATTGAAATCCTGCGTATTGTGACATAAATCACGCCCTATTCTGGGTCCTGACTTTAACATAAAAGAGTGCCTTGATGTTTGGACTCACACATTTTATCTAATATAATACGGCTCTGAGTCTTGAGGGAAAAACATCCAAACTGCTAACAAAGTTAACATTGAAAGTAGTCAATGGGAAAATGCCTTGAATAGAGTGTTTAAGGGTGAGTCAAGTTTTCAAGACCATTTCAGTTTATAGCCTTTGGAGCTGTTTAAAAACAGTACATTACCATGAATTAAAGGCCACACTGCGTTCGACTTATTGGAAATTATGCAGAATGATATCCTAAGTGAACAGGCAAAAAGTTCCTATGACATTTTGCACTGATTATAATAATTTTTTATCCATAAGATATTGCAAATATGCAACATAAAATGGGGGACGATTACGAAAAAAATATGAGAAAAGTAGTGATTTGTGAGAACAGAACCAACCCTCTGGCAGTTTCTTCCGTATTTCCCCTGACAATAAACCACCTACTTGTCAGTTAATTTGATGTATTTATTGCATTTCCCTCCAGCACTCTGGTGGTATGTAGACAATTAGCTGTGGTATACAGTATATTTTTTAAAAAACTGTCCAGACACCTCCTGCCAATGGACTAAGACACTGACATAATTCAACAGAGGCACAGAGGATTAGCCAGGAAAAGTCCATTCCCTGGTAAATCAGTGATCCCCGCGACAAAAACAACATGAAGAAATAAAGTGCACTCAAAGCAAGTCTGTGGAAAGGTTATGGAAAAGTGTAAGTCAGGAGAGGGATGCAAAAAAAGGAAGTGACATTCCATTAATAAATGGAAGGCATGATGGGAGTTATTTAAAATGTGCTTTTCACGGGCGACTCTGCAAGAAGGAAGCGAGTGAGGGAGTCCACCTCTGACTTCTCTGAGGAAGTTCAAAGCTTCAGCCGCTCAGATGGGAAACAGTCTGTGAATTAGTAGTTACTGGATGTAACTCCAGTTCTACGAGTAAGTGCGTGCCCGCCTACGGGCTTCGCTAGTGGCACTCCCCTTGGCGCAGCCAATCAACTGAGACAACAAAAGCTCGACGCACCAATCCCCCGCCGCCCGATGGCGCCGCTCCACGCCCCCCGAGGGTATACCCCGAGCTGGAGGCAGCCATTCTCCCTTCTTCTGAATCAGCCAAGTAAGGGAAGCAGACAGCTGGGCCAGCAGGTAGGCGGGCACGCACTTACTCGTAGAACTGGAGTTACATCCAGTAACTACTAATTCTACTTCGTAAGTGCTTAGCCCGCCTACGGGCTTCGCTAGTGGCACACACCCAGGCGAAGGCCGTAGGTCGATGAATGTACTCCCAGCTGGCATGCTGACGGGATTGGTGCGTAAGATGGAAGTAAACAAACCGTACGTCCAGAACGGTCGCAGAACCCCCAAAGAACGAGGCGGGCATCCATGCGCCGAAGCGCCGCCCGCGACGTGAACAAACATCGCCACAGCGACACACACACGCCGGCCAGGGCAAGCCACAGCGGCAGGCGGGAAACCCTGGTCCGCGACCCACACAGGGAAGCGGCAGCCGGGCTAGAGGATCCAATACAGCGAGCGGCAGAACTCCTGTTCCCACGAACACCGTCACTGTAACAACATCCGCACACCGTGGCAGAGCCAAGCGGCAGGCGGGGAGAAAACTCTGGTCCGCGACCCCACCCGGGACGCGGCAGTCGAGCAAGAAGACCAACACGGCAAGCGGCAGAACTTCCGTTCCCGCTAAGCACCGTCACAGTCACAACATCAGCAGGCCGCGGCAAAAACCAAGCGGCAGGCGGGAAAGCCCTGGTCCACGACCCCACTCGGGACGCGGCAAACAGGCCAGAAGGACCAAAACGGTTAAGCGACGGAACTCGTGTTCTCGCTGAAACCGACATGGCCACAGAGTCAGTTCACATATCCAACAGATATGAACGCGGAGGCCAAGAAGGCAGCCTGGCAGATGTCACCGTGACACCCCTGCACAGGGCCGCACAGGCAGCCACACGCTGTGTGGAATGAGCATGAATCACTGCCAGCGGCGAGAGATTCTGTGCCCTGCAGGCAGCTGCAATAGCGCCCCCCACCCAGTGGACGTCTTTCTGAGAGGTCGGGGGCGGGGGGGGGGCACGCCCCCAGGCTCCAAACCCCACAAACAGCTGGTCCGTGGTGTGAAAACCAGCTGTGCGCTGGACATAACGCAGGGCCCTAACCGGGTACAGCAACCGCAGCCGTGGGCCGTCCTCAGATGAGCCAGGCCGGGAGCAAGCGTTTGGATCTGGATCACTCGCGACCGGAAGTCCGAAGTGATCACCTTGGGATTAAAGGCCGGGTTAGGCCAAAGATGCACAAGTCCCCCATCCTGGCTGAACAGCCTGCAGGATGGGCGGACCAACAAGGCGCAGAGATCCCCAACTCTCTTGGCGGATACTAGCGCGAACAAGATGGCGGCCTTGAAGGAGAGAAAGCGGACCTCCTCCTTCTCCAAAGGCTCGAAGAGGTGAGCCCCCCAAGACCCTCCAACACAACGTGGAGGTCCCACGGGGAGACCACATGCCTGGGGGGTGGCCGTAGCCAACACGCCCCACACAGAAACCGCTTCAACAGCGGGTGACTGCGTGCAGAGAAGTGGCCAAAGCCGCCGTAACCCGCTATGATGGCTGATGCAAACACCGCAGTGTGGATGCAGCTCAGCCACTGTCCAGCAGGGCCTGGAGGAACTCCATGGAATCCCAGGCACCGCCCACCGCGTGGTGGTCCAGGGTGACTCCCCACCCTGCGAGAGACGCATCCGTGAACACCTCGACGTGATGCGATACGCAGCCCAGGGGGACTCCTAGCATAGGAGAGCAGGATCCATTAAGAGAAGGAGATCCTGGCGTGCCCGAGGGCGGGATCGAGACCTTTCTGCATCCGTCCCGCTTCCCCAAGCAGCAGAGGCGTGCAAACCACCGTAGCAGCCTGCGCATGTGCAGAAGGCCCAACCAGAAGAAGGCCCACCAGGTGGGCCACGGCCATTAAATCCAGGACGGTCCTGACCAAACAGACCCTGACCAGAGGCATGGTCACTGCAGACCTCAGGGCTGAGAGGAGGGAGGCTCGCCTGTCCGCAGAGAGGCGGGCCGTCATAGAGAGCGTGTCCAGCTCCAAACCCAGATAAGCCATGCGCTGAGCTGGGGTGAGTGCGCTCTTGTCCCGGTTCACCAAGAACCCCAGGAGCTCTCCAGGAGGTGTCTGACCGTCAGCATGCGGAACCTCCTGGTGGCTATGTGAGTGTTTAGGGCCCGCTGGTCCAAAGCGGGTCTCATGACTCCGCTCTTCTTGGAACCAACAAGTAGGGAGAATAAAAGCCCGAATGCACCTCCTCCGCGTCCAGCTCCGTAACCGCGCCCCGGCGGAGGAGCGAGGACACTCCTGCTTCGAGAGCGGCCGCCCCACAGGGCATGCGAGCCGCGTACAAAGAACCCCATTGAAGAGAAGCGGGCGACAGGTGAACTGCAGGGCATAGCCGCTTCTCAGCGTCCTTAACAACCAGGGAGAAAGCGGTCCCCAACATAGCACGCCACGTCCGAAGCAGAGCGTGAGTGGCTGTACCACGGCCTGAGGGGACAGTCCACCCGTCCTCCCGGCCTCGGGAGACGGGGGACCCCCGGCGAAAGGGCTGAAGGGGGCGTCCCATGAAAGAGCGTGGGCGGCCGCTTCGGGGCCGCGGACCAGTGCTTTGCTGGGGACAAACCCGGTGGAGGTGGCGTGATCCCGAAGTTCTCGGGTCGCTGACCCTGGTGACGATGCCGGGGCGCTCATCAGCGGGAACCCAGGCTGGCACAGCTCCGCCGCTCTGACGCTTCGCTGTGCTAACACAGGCGGAAGCCGGCGGATAACGCAGCTTGGAGCGTTTATGAATGATGCCAGAGCCGGGGCGCTCATCGGCGGGGACCCGGGCTGGATAGCTCCACCGCTCTGACGCTTCACCGTGCTGACACAGGCGGAAATCAGCGGAAAAAGCAGTTTGGAGCGTTTGCGAGGTACCGGCGGGACCTCGACGGCGTTCCTCATGCGCATAGCACACGGTGGATGAGCCAGCAGCCTCAGCTCGTTGCTGTGACCCGCGTCCACGGCTGCAGCATGGCAATGAGGGGGCGTCCCATGAAGGAGCGTGGGTGGCCGCTCCAGGGCCGCGGACCAGCGCTTTGTTGGGGACAAACCCGGTGGAGGCGGCAAGATCCCGAAGTTTCTCGGGCCGCTGACCTCAGTGATGATGCCAGGGCCGGGACACTGCACGTAGCGCACGATGGGTGAGCCAGCGGCCTTAGCTCGCTGCTGCGACCCGCTTTCACGGCCGCAGTGCGACGAAAAGGGGGCATCCCCTGTAAGAGCGCGGGCGGCTGCTTAGTGGCCGCAGACCAGCGCTTTGTTGGGGACAGACCTGGTGGAGGCGGCATGATCCCGAGGCTTCTCGGGACGCTGAACCTCGGTGATGATGCCGGGACCGGGACGCTCAATAGCGGGAGCCCGGGCCGGCAGAGCTCCGCTGCTCTGAGGCATCGCCATGTCAATACAGGCGGAAACCGGCGGAGAACGTCACTGAGAGCGTAATGAATGAAGCCGGGACCGGGGCGCCCTACGGCGGGAACCCGGGGCGGCATAAGTCCGCCGCTCTGTCGCTCCGCTGTGCTAACACAGGCAAGGGCTGGCGGAAAACGCCACAGCGCGGCGGTGAGCGGGTGTCCCACAAAGAGCGCGGGCGGTCACTTTGGAGCCGCGGACCAGCACTTGTTGGGGACAAACCTGGTGGAGGCGGCGTGATCCCGAGGCTTCCCGGGCCGCTGAACCTCGGTGATGATGCCAGGACCGGGACGCTCAATAGCAGGAGCCCGGACCGGCAGAGCTCCTTTGCTCTGAGGCTTCGCTGTGTCAATACAGGCGGAAGCCGGCGGAGAGACACCGCTGGAGGTGGTATGGGTGATGCCGTGGCCGGGACGCTGCGCGGCGGTAGCCCGGGGCGGCACGGCACAGCTCCGCCACTCTGACGCCTCACTGTGCCAACACGAGCGGAGGCCGGCGGATAAACGCAGCTGGGAGCGTGGCGTGTGATGCCGGGAGCGGGGCGCCTTACGGCGGGGACCCGGGCCGGTGAAGTTCCGCCGCTGTGACGCGTCGCTGTGCTAACACGAGCATACGCCGGCGGAATTTACGGGTGCCGCCGGGGCCGCGATGCCCCACGGTGGGGACCCGGGCTGGCACACTTCGCCGCTCTGACGCTTCATCGTACTCACATGAGCCGAAGCCGGCGGATAGTGCAGCCTGGAGCGTTTGCGGGGTGCCGGTAGGACATCGGCAGCGCTCCGCTTGCGTGACACGCACGGCGGGGAAAGCTAGCGGCCCCAGCTCGCTGCTGTGCCCGCGTCCACCGCCGCCACGCGGCAGAGCATGGAGGAAAAACCGGTGACGGTGCGTGCGGCCAGGCGGCTCCGTGTGCAGTCCGCTCACCGTTCTACGCCACTTACCACATAGCGGGGCGAAGGGAGGGAAGAGCCCCGCCGAGCTTGATGCTCAGTCATACAAGCACGGGAAGGGGGAGGATAGCTGCTCTTGAGAGATGCAGCTGTGGAGAGGGCGTCCCATGAAGAGCGCGGGCGGCCGCTCCTGGGCCGCGGACCAGCGCTTTGTTGGGGGCGAACCCGGCAGAGGCGGTGCGGTCCCGACGTTTCTCGGGCCGCCGGCCGCGGTAATGCTACCAGGGCGGGGCGCTCATCAGCGGGGACCCGGCCGGCGTGGCCCCGCCGCCTCGCTGTGCTTAACACAGGCGGAAGCCGGCGGAAAGTAGTTTGGAGCGTTGCGAGGCGCCGTGCAGGACCTCGACGGCGCTCCGTTTGCGCCTCGCGCTCGGCGGGAGAGCCAGCGGCCAAGCTCGCGGCTGCGTACCGCTTACACGGCAGCAGCGCGGCGAGCGCGTGGAGGGAGAGCCCGTGATAGCGCCGTGCGTCCGGGCTGCTTCGCGCGCGCTCCGCTCGACATTCTCTGCTTTATCACGTAGCGAGAGAAGGGAGGGAGAGAGCCCCTCCAGATTGCGCGGGAAGAGGGGAGGCTAGCTGCTCCTTAGTGATGTATCACAACAGCCGTGCTAATGGTAGCCCCTCACCGTCCTCTTGGCGGTGAGCGGGGCGTCCCAGACACGTAGCACGCAGGCCTGGAACGGTGGAACGGCGGGACACAGCACCGCAGTCCGGGACCGAGTCCGTGACTGGGTTGCTAGCCCGGGTGCTAAGCCGCGCTGCGCCGGCTCGGAGGCTACGGCGGAGGCGCGAGGCCGCGTTGAGCAGCGGAGGTGAAGAGCCCCGCGAGGTGCTCCACGGGCTCGCGGGGGGCTCAGGCAGTAGTACTGCAACAACACATCATGAGTAGGGCATACTAACCTGTCTCACGGTGGTCTGAATAAGGTGGAGAAGGCGCCGTCGCGTTGCGTGGGCTCCATAGACGCGGGGACGCCGCTGCTGCTGCTGCTGCCGCATGCGCGGGAGCCGGTGAGACGGCGCCCATAAAGGCCGCTCGCCACTGGGTTACCTCGAGCGGCAGAGTGAGGCAGGCAGGCAGAAAGGCCGCTGACAGTGATGCCGTCAGCCGACGCAGACAAAGCAGCGCTTGAAATGATCTTGCTCGATGAGCAGGGTGATAGGCCCGACGCCCGATGGCGACTGGTCACGGGCAGGTCCATCCATCTTGATTCGAAGAATCTTGATCCGAAGAAACTTGTGGCTTCTTAATGTCTCAAGTGATGCTGAGGAAGAAGAAGGGAGAATGGCTGCCTCCAGCTCGGGGTATACCCTCGGGGGGCGTGGAGCGGCGCCATCGGGCGGCGGGGGATTGGTGCGTCGAGCTTTTGTTGTCTCAGTTGATTGGCTGCGCCAAGGGGAGTGCCACTAGCGAAGCCCGTAGGCGGGCTAAGCACTTACGAAGTAGAACCGCACTTCTCCAGGTTCTTCGCCAGTCAAACCTTTACGAGAAAGCAGACAAACGCCGCGTTCACACTGCAGGTCTTCATGCTCAATTCCCATTTCTTGCTGAGGTCAGATTTCTTTGCGTGATCATTCCTAAAAGATTTTCAATGTAGCTACATCACTCTGCAGGGTGAACATTAAACAGCCAGGAAGTGAACGACAAGCAGCGAATCAAGTGTCACGTGATGCTGAGTGCGCTGTTTACCTAAGTAAATATGAACGCCACACCCGTCAACGCGTGCATATCCATTTTCAAGTGGCTGTACAATAGGAGACGACATTACTGAGGCAAACACACGATGAGGAGAAGGAGATTAAGAGCGCGTCGCTTCCTGCTGCGTGGATTTGACGTCAGTCTCACGTCAATGATGTTGGAGTCGAACACATGTGACTCGACGGTTTAGATGGCGGAAGCACTGAAAGAAATCACATGTTTGTCCGATTGAGGTCTGGGCCTGGTGCGCAAAAAGCTGAATGTCACAAAACTTGAATGACAAATAAGTCCCAGGACAACATGGACTGGAATATACATGTACATGGGATATACACAACATATTTGGATCGAAATCTGCAGGCATGCCAACAATTTGTTTAGTGGTATACCATCTGATCTAGGTACAAAGCAAAAAAATAAATAAATAAATTCTAAAAAAGTTTGGATTTCAGTCATTGTTGACCGACTTCCACTGCCTCCAAACCACAAAGCTCAAAATCATAGATTAGACTGAAGGATCTGCTCTTTTCACTTTTGTTCATCTCTGACTGCTCACATGAGCATGCTCATTCAAAACACACGTCTAGTAACTCTGAGAGTGTGATTTGAAAATACATCCACCTGCCACTCTTCGTCTCTATTCACGGAAAGCGAGGCGCTCTCTTGAGGAGTTGAACACTGATCACGTTCTGTCACGGCAGTGTTTTTGATTCAATAACTGACGGACTCATTGTGCCGGCGACCCTCAGACGTGCCACTCACCTGCTCTGTTTGCAAAGGGTTTTGCTGCGGCGGTTGAACGATATGGGCTTACTTTGCAAGCCAGTGCAGACAGTGCAGTGGTGTGTCTCTCTTCATGACGTCGTTTCCCTCAGAGTGTGGAGGGTGCATTGATCCACCGGCTTCCACTTGTGGACGGAGGAAGCCATTTGTACGATCATTAGGTAATTAACTGTATTTATCCCACCTGAAAGCCTGAAAGCGCGGTGACCCTTGGTGTGCATGTATGCCTGCGATCTGATGGTCAAATTACAGATGCTGTCTGTGCAGCTGAGTTTTTGCATTTCAGAGTCTACCGAGCTGCTTTTGTCCAGACGCTCTGAATCGACTCTACTTTTGCATTATAGATGCAGACAGAGTCGTCATTATGAATTCAAATGGAGCCATCAAGTTTATGATGACGACAGGTCTGACATGGCAACATGAACCAGTCTGGCTGTGTCTGTACAGAACACCAGCCTCTGGAAACACTTGATCAACACCTACTGCGTTCAGTTTTCTCAAACAGGAGGACTCTTTATTATTGTTATTTTTCTTCTTCTTCTTCATGAGATCAGTTTTGTAGTGATCTATCTGTAAAACTTTGGTCGCGCCACACACAGCTCGAGAAAATTGCAACGAGGCAAGCACCAGAAGGGGGGAAAAAAAAATCCAAATCAAGCTTAGTTAGTGCGAAAACAGTGCAACACGATCTAAGTTCTAAGGATTTTATAAATAAGAATTCCACATGTCAAAGAAACAAACTAATGGGATACTTTCCAGAATGCAGAGCAGACAGGGGAAACGGCTTCTTTAGTTGGAAGGCTCCTGGTTTTTCTGTTAATCACTGACGATACAGAGTGCAGTATGAGGTTCGTGATTGGTGACTGTGTCGAGCTGATAAAAGGTAGTGGACCGCTGATAGACTGATCCGAAGCCTCCAATTAACCAAACAAGTGTTTGAAATGCTAAAAGAGGTGGAAGCACAAAGTGAAAGCGCGTGCACAGCACTGCCACAGCATGCAAAACAATTAGGGGTGTCAATCATAAGGCCGGTGAGCCAAAACCGGCCCAAAGGAGGGTCTGATTCGGCCAAACCACCAAGAAAAGTACAACAACTTCAAAGAAAACATTGACTTTACCAGTTTGGTCCACATGGAACTAGACTGGGTGTGGCCCCTAGATGATGTGCGTGTTTGACAGCCTTGACTTGTGTAACGGCCCGGAGAGGTGGCTCTGCAGGGAGGATAGGTAACAGAAGCTGCCTGGTTTATTGTCGTGGTCCAGAATAAGGAATTACTGTCACAACGTCACATAATTTATGGGGTGAAATTGGCCTCTCTTACGATAGCCCAAGGAATTGGGATCTTTATTCAGTGCCTGGTGACCCAAAATACATACATTGATATTTTTTTTTTTTTTTTTTTTTCTGAAATAGGGGACATGTAATGCAAACTCAATACATACGCTTGATCAGAGTGGGAGTGGCTGCAGGCAGGTGAGAAATTGGGAAACGCAGCCTCTCTTAAAACTAATGCAAAATATATATTGAGATAAACAATACTGTTTTCCATTATATTATATATGCTGTTTACCCAGCCCATGAGGATGACCACCATCTTGAGTATGGACATACACTCAGACAAGTATCCTTCATACTACAAGAAGCTAAGAGAGCTGAGAGGAAGCATGTCCTTTAAGCTGCCTTTATAAAGAATTGAAATCATCCTCAGGCCTTTTTTCATGAGTGTACATGTTCTCTCCATGGCTCCTTGAGTTTCGTCCCAATACAAAGACAAGTACCTTCACTGCTGCCTCTAAACCAGCCATATATGAACATGTTGTTTTGTTTTGTTTTTTTGACAAATTGAACAATAGCTGAATAGCTGAATGGGTGAACGGAGGAACTAACAGGAGATGGACAGACAGTCCATGACATGCTCAACACTACACCAAGCCACACCGCACACTCCTAGACCCCCCATTCTACTGCATGCCTGCCATTCCAGCTGGTGCACCGCACTGCGTATCACTGGTGGCACGGAGCATCGTGGTGCAGCGCGGTGCTAAAGATACACAGTGAGCCTATTTTTCCCACTGGCCCCAGCCAGCATTCGTTTATCTCTACAGAGCAGATCGCACCAGCCAGGAAGCCACACAGACACAAACCAGAGCATCTGGTGCTTCATACGGCCTCAGATCTCTGACTCATATCGTTACCACATCGACTGCAACTTACAGTGACAAAAAAGTGGACATATAATTAAGCACGTGGGGTGCTGTTGCCTGTTTTTGTAACGAAACAACCCACATATGCGTCAGACAATGGCAGTACAGAGATATTCGTACGGAAAAAAAAAAACGCCAAGTTGGATTGTTGTTATGGTGACTCTCAATTCTAAAACTACGAAGTCCAGGACAATATGGACTGGAACCAGGGCCAGGGAAATACTTAAGTAGGTAAGTAAGTAAGTAACTATAATTTATTTATATAGCGCTTTTCACAGATCATCGGTCGCCAAGTGCTTCACAGTGGTAAAAAAATAATCATATAAAAATCATAGATATAAAGACACAAGAACATTCAAAAGAGCATCTAACATATAAGATAAGAGATCATAAAACATTGCACAGTACATAAAAACAGAGCGATAACTTTCCCTCAGTCAAGATTTCCCTCAGTCAGAAAAAGACAAACAATCCTCCCGAATTCTGCTGTTAGTCTACAAAACACAAACAGGAGGTAGCTATGAAAGCCTGAGAAGCTTTGTACTATTCAAAATTTAATTTAAAAAAATTTCACTTTTACAGAAAATGAATATCGGATTAAATATATCGGTTATCGACCTCCTTTACTGGCCAACTTTACTTTCCGATAATTGGTTAAGGTGTTGGCCCTGGAAAAAAAAAGGTCTATCTCTAGAGTAAACGGACACCCAAGACCTCAACAAAACTTTTTCATTTTCACTTGAAATCATTGCTGTGTAAACGGGGCAGAAGTCAGCAAAGGCAAAGACCAGTAGAAGAATGTCAGGACAGAGGGACGGATGGAAAAATGGACAGATAGATACACCACATGTTCAGACGTCTGCAGATCGACAGGATGAATGAAAGCGTGATGAGGACATGGTGAAGAGGAAAAATGAACATACAGCTAAAAGCATGTTCCTTCCATTAAAGATGCTATATCAAGACAGGGATGTAAATTTTAAAAATACACACCAAAGAGATAATGGTCCACTGTCACAGCTCATTTTTCAGGACAGGCTTTAAGGCTGATTCTGTTTGACACTTACATCAACCTAACCTCAGCGAATACCTCTCTAATGCTTTCAAGCAGATGCTCGTAGGCGTCCGCCGCATGAAGGACTGCTACAGTCTGAAGGAGAGCGGAGAGAGAGAGAGAGATGCACAGAGCGAGAGCCATACAGAGACAGGAAGCGATCAGACGGACTGAAACGCTGAGAAAAAGCGAGAAGTTGGGCCCTCATACGACGACGACAACATGCCTTTCACGTTCACCCTGCGCCTCAACCGCAACTCTAATTTGGCCCAAATCAATGCTGCGCTCAATTGAAAAGCGCCTCAGACATACACCAGCACGCTCTCATTACTTTTTAACCTTTTTGTTTTATTTTTTTGTCCCAGTTTGTTTTGGCTGAGTTGATCGGAAAAGAAAAACAGATGCGTCCCTCAGGCCGACGCCTGATGTCAGTCGTGAAAATTAATTACAGAATTTAATTATTGACTTCATTTAGTTTATCCAGATAAGGCATACATGAAGAATGGCGCAAAGGAGCGGGGATAATGGTGTGTGTCTGTTGATACATCCAACTGCTGCTCGCTGATTGTGTGTTTATTCGAGGGAATGTCTGCTGTCTGATTCCCTGCTAATCAGTACTTACGATGGTATGAATTACCACTCAGCCGCGATGTATTATTCATGTGTGTGCATAGATGGACAGAATTGCTGCTTAAATTGTCACCTCCACTGAGCGTTCGCCGAGGGGAGAGATAGCTGGCAGGAACAATAACACGATTCCCTCGCCGGGCCTTCAGGTGGAGGCAGTGGCGGAAGCACGGCTCGCGCTGGATGGCGGCTGTAACTGTCACACACATGGCTGAGACACGGGCATGGAGAGGAGTGTGTGCTGGGGGATGAGCAGAGTGTTCAGAGCAACTCAAATACACAGATTAGCGATGAAATTATGACCATATGTGAGTGTCAGGGTGGACGTTCTGACCAAGAAACTCCTTAATCTTCCTGTTTCCATGTTCTTTGGATCATACCTCTTTACTTTTTTTGTTTTGCAACTTGTGGAATTTTCATTTCACCTGAGTTTTGCAAATAAAATGCATTTTTCCATCCATAACAGTGGTGTCAGACATCCTGAGTCCTCATCTCCTGACCCAAACAGAACACAGTCAGCAGCACTGGGAAGTACTGAGGCAGGAACTCCACTAACAGTTCTGAAGATGTCTTCAGGAGAACTCCTGTGTTGATACACCAACATTGTGAAAATGATGTAGTTAGCGTGGGGCTAAGTTTGTAATGAACCCACACTATGAACACTAACAAAGGACAAAGAGACAAATCCCACCGTCTCTTAATATGAACTATGGAACTAGAACATGGACTGGGAGTCATGTCTATAGATTTATACAGAACACTAGATGCCTTACGGCAGACTCCACAACGTCCGCAGAGGTCGGCCATCTTAGTACGGGAAAGCTGTTAGAGAGTTTCTGTGGAACGCAAGGTAAGGTTGGCGGTCTGTGCAGATGTTTATACTCTTATTTCGCTAAATTTTTTCAATGCCTTATTCAATATTTTTTAACAATTGGTTTTCTGGTGACCTATTTCATCTTTAAATAATCTATGGGGGGACATTATACATTTACAATAGATTTAATAATGTGGAAGGTTACTTTTTAATGGTATATATTAATAAATATTATATAATATATGCAATATAATGAGGTTCATGAGATTTAAGTATTTCTGAAGTTTCAGGTGGGTAAATTCAGCCTCCACTACAGCCATGTCACATCTTAAAATATTTTCAATAAAAAAAAAAAACTAAAAATATGGACATGTATGGTTTGTCTAAATTATTCATAATTCTGCAGAAGAATATTAAGGATATGATGTGTATACATATATATATATATATATATATATATATATATATATATATATATATATATATATATATATATATATATATATAAATATGTTTGAAAATCGGTTGAAATTTGAGCAAGTTACAGCTTGTTAAAGAGTTCATGTCTCATCAACATAATGTCATGAGCGAGCCAGATTGTCGTACTAAGATGGCCGACCTCTGCGGACGTCCGACTTCATTGGCCGGCAGCGGTGACAAGGCATCTAGTGTTCTATATAAATCTATGGTCATGTCACTCTGGAAGCCGCCATGTTTGTCATTGTCTATCTACTCGCACATAGTAGTAATTATATTTTATCTACTTTGCATTACAACACAATTGCATTTTTCAATTGTTTTTTGTTTTTTTTTTTGTTTTTTTTGTCATGAAAATATGAAGCCACAATCATATTGTAAAGGTTTGTGATATAATTATTTTTTTGATGACTTTACTGGCTCTATTCCCCCTTTATAATTTCACTTTCACCGCTCCTTTCAGCAGCTTCCTGAACACCCATTGTTTCCCTCGTTTACAGTATTTAAATGCTGTTATAGTAATGCATTACAAAAGAACATGAAATGTAACACTGTTACACTATTTGACACAAATGTTTCAAAACTTTCCCTGTAGACTGGCAGTTTTACAACTATCTTTAAAAAATACTTTGAATTTTTCATTTCTGCACTTACAAAAAAACAGGGAGTATTTGTTAGGTTTATGATATTGTGTCGAAATCATGTGAACTCGTAAAAAGAGGCAGCATTTCACTGACCCAAACAAACAAAACACGGAAAAATGTATTCATACCAAGGAGTACATGAGTCTGACATTATATTTAACCTTTGACTTCCACCTCAACGTCTGAATACAGTCTTGTTTCCACAGTTAATACTAAGAGTTGGGTGTTAGATGAGCTCTATTCCTGTGAGATCTCCCTTCTGCAATGCCAAACAACTGTGTGGAGAAAAAACTTTCAACCTAACACCTGACTTTTGATTTTTTTTAAATGGAGTTATGTTGCTAAAATGTTGCTCAATAATATCAAAGTTCCAGAAGTCACTTTAATATAAAATTTGTTATAATTCAGATTTTTTTTTTTCAGGCATTCACCAAGTTTCTAATAGAGTAACACAAACACAAGTGTCAAAACTTCTAACAATTTGCTGTATTTCAGCGTGAAGACACAACCCTCCCAAGTATTAAATATTTCCTCTTTTCATTAAATTTGCGGGAAGCCATCACTTGACAAATATTCAACTATGGGCCAAATATTTTAGAAGTTAAAGGCAGCTAATAGAGTAGAGCTGACCCAGAAAATTCCAGACATCCTGGATGAATAAATCCAAAGTAACGACTTCTGGAACTCTGGCTTTTTTATTTATTTATTTATTTTTAAGACCAAGGTCATCCCATTTCGGAGATGCTGAGAAAGATGCAAGCTTAAAACTGTGCACATCAGTTAGTGAGTCAATTGATTTTACAGTCCGTACATGTGATGTTAAGAAGAGGGGCTCAAAAGAGGGAGGAAAGTCTCTCCATAAAGGACTGGAGCCTCATAACCCCCCCCCCCCCCCCCCCCCCCCCCCCCCCATGTTTTTCATTCCATAAATATATTACTAGTAATGGTCACCAGAATCAAAAATTTAACTCTAATCAGGTTAGTTAAAACTTTTCAGATTCAAGATGACTTGTTAACTGTTAGGGTACGTTTTCACACGGCAATAATTTCAAGTGAAAACACAAACCTTTTGCTGCTTTTTGGGTGTCTGTTTACACGACAGCGGTGCTCGGAGCCACTGGAAATGCTGTGTTTTGGAACTGGCTCCCAATGTGGAACTTTTCAAAAATATTCAGGTGAAAATGACACTTTCTGCAAACAAAAGATGTGTTTTCAGCTGGAACATTGTCATATAAATGGGGCAGAAATGTTTTTAAAAATGCAGATTTTGGGGGATTCTCATGCACAACCAGGTTTATAAAGTAGCAGCAGTTTTCTGAGTTAAGATCCAATGTTGACGTCAAAGCTTGGACATTTGTCTAATCACCAATTTTACCTTATATCTGTAAAAAAATGACATCTGTACAAACAGGGTTAACTTGGAGGCAGGTGGAAAAGTCTGTAGCATCTGAATGTGGCCTGAATCACACATGAGCAGCCCTTTAGCAGCACAGTGAGCCGTCTTCTGACAACACGCCATTTCTTCCTCAGCGTTTCAGTTCACCGGATCACTTAAAGTTCAACCGAGCAACGTTCTCTTTCTGCTGCCAGGTCAATATGGAATAAAATCTCTGACGAAGGTGTCATCACATTACTGACTCTATGCCTTCAAGAATGAAAAAAAGATCCAAAGGCAGGAGGTGTCGAACTGGATCGATCAGTTTAACACACTGAATGCGTCGGCCTGGGTTCATGGGGGTTTGGTGGTCAGCTCTCCTGCTGTGTGTGTGTGTTGGTTTTCTTCAACAAGACTCATTCAGTCATTAAACAAACATGTATTTGTGGATAAATGTGCAACTTCAAAATGTCCAGGTGTGATTTTATGTGTATCAAATCTTCACAAGATGGATGTGACTGAAATGTGATTTTGCGAAGTCAGCACCCTTGTTTTAAGTTTAAACAGAACTTCTTACAATAATCACATAGAACATTATAGTATGCACCAAGCTAAAGAAAATAGACTTCATCGATCTTTCAATTCCCAAAAACCCTTTGACCAATCAAAATCATCCTGTTTGTCAAACGGTATTGCGATGGAGAAGTTTCACTTTACAATGCAAATCGGAGAAAATAAAAGAAATCTGAGATAGCAGGCATTTTCTGCAGCAGCTACACATGATCAACATTATCTCAAAAGTATTTCAAACAAAGACAGAAATCTAACTACAGTTGTGGAAACATCTGGAGTAAAATGTACTGACAGCTGCAGCAAAAGGCTGAACTGGTTTCTGTTTCATCAGATCAAACATTACATTACATGGATTCAATTCAAATATTGTATCTGTGTCATTCCACATGTGGGCTGCTACCAAATAGCAGTGCAGTGAATTAGAAAGTGATATCTGTGGAGCTCTATCCAGGAAACATGGGATTATTTTTTTTCCTGCAGACCCTGAAGTGTGTCTTCCTTGTAACCTTTTAGAATCTAATCTGACATCCAGCCACTCCATTAAACTTATATAGATTCTCTTATGAATTGCAAAGACACAGTATAACTGTGAAGTAGAAATCTGATTTCTCGCTCCAGTCGGGCTTTGGCTCTCCAAAGTGAACAACTGTCTACCTTCAGGAAAAGTAACTTTCTCATTACGTAACAAGATGAATGATATTTATGAAATATGCCAACTTTTTATGAACTACATGGAAAGGCGTCCATCAGATGATGGAATGCTTTCTTTCCTCTACCCCACACTGCCCTCTTTGCTTTCTCTTTGGCCTCTTTCTTGTAGACCTGTGTATGTTTTTTGTTCTTTTCTGTATCTGTGTAGTTTGAACGCCACTGTGATGCTGAAGAGGATGGTCTGTGTGTGTCCTACAGGAAGCCATCAAACAAAAAAAAAAAGCATTCATTCTTTATCCCTTCATAACTACGTCGAACCATCTTCTGATGGAGACTTCCAGCTCACGGGGATCAGACCATCTTCAGCTGGTTACTGGAACATGATGAAGTGCCGTCTGGACTCCAAAGACCTCCACAGTCAGATCTCAGTCCAGCAGAGCTCCTTAGAGATCTCCATTAGCATTGCAGATGTGGAACGAAGATATCCGCAGCATCTGTGAGACGTTATGTTGTCAGTGTGGAGCAAAAACCACATTTCATGACCTAGTTGCATCAAAAGCACCAAGAATTAAGACACTTCTGAAGACAAAAGACCAGCAAGGTGTGCAGTGCCCGATGAAGAGGCCAATGATCATTTTTCAAATCAGTTTCTAATATCTTTGTTTTCTTCTTACTCACAGCTTTTTGTTGTTGTTGTTTTCTAATGAAACCACACACACACAAGCTGCAGTAAACGATGAGCTACAAACATTAACAATGGGAGAACATGGACATTCATGTCGACTCCATAATGCAATGAAAGTTTTCTCTGTTAATTTAAAGCTATAGTGCGTAACTTCGGGCGCCCTCTAGCGGAATTCTGCATTCTTACAACAATAAAGCCGGCGCTTCCACATGATGTACGCCCCGGTGTCGTCGTCATCGTCCCCCCCCCCCCCCCAAACCACTGCCACGGTGATTCGCGTTTCCACAGCGCGAATCATCGGTTGGAATAAACGGTTTTTATTCTGTGTGAATAAGGACAGCTGGTGAAAAAAAGATGGACTCTTCCGAAGAGGTAATTATTGTTTTCTTGCTTTTGTTTTTTTTTTTTTTTTTTTGCCACAGAAACGCAAATAGCTTATTACAAACGGGATACAAGGTGCCTGCTAATTTGTACCTGACAGGTTTGCCTTCTCCGTCGGTCACTTTCCTTCTCCCAACCGTCCAGGCTTTTTTTTTTTTTTGGTGGTAGGATCCACTTCAGGACTCTTTCTCGGCTGTTTCTTTGGATTATCCGCCATGCCGCTTCCTCATTCTGCCTGAGCTCTGCCTGTTGCTATGAGACCCTCTGTGCGTCCTCCCCCTCCCTTCTTGTTATGACGTAAAATGCGTAATTTCCTGCACGCCAGCGCGGGAATGTCGCTGGTCGACACGCAAAGCAAGAATTATATATATTGAAAAATCCCGCGACATGTTAGAGGAGCCGATCGGCTTAATCTGCACTTTGTCATCTCCACTAGCAGTGGCTTGGCTAAAACAGACATTCATAGACATTTAAAAGTTACGCACTATAGCTTTAAAAAACATTTTTGCCAAAATGGGACCTGACTTTGGACTTTTTGTTTTTTGGCCCTTGTATCCAGTTCTAGTCTGGCTATCGCTGTGTCACAGTAGTGTTTCACTGTAATGCGGCTGTTTCCTCCCTGTGGTTGTGTAGTTTTTTTTTGTTTTGTTTTTTTAATCAAAGTCCTTCGCCTCCCTCCCTGTGATGCACCATGTTTTCCTCCATAGTTAACTGAGATCACCTCCAGTGCTCCCTCAACCTAAAGCAGAGAAAGTGATGGAGGATGAGGAAGTTTTATGGTGCACTGTTTGATGGAAAAGTTCAGATTTTGTTGTTTTTCTGTTCATTTGGTGGCTACAGGCAAAGAAACATTTTCAAGCTAAATGCCATCGGAATAGTTCACGTAGTGTCAGATTGCTCTTTCACATGCATTTTCAATGTTTTGTGTGGTTTAAAGGAGTCAAAATGAAAATAAACTATTCACTCCCGTTGATCTTGATAAAATTGCTGGCGTTTTTCAGTGACATGTTATTTTGTCCATCAATCGCTCTTTTGATATAATCATTGCTCTGCTTTTTTTTTTTTTTATGGTCTTCTTGTCAGCATTTTGGTTCATTCATCTCTTTTTATGATGAAGACTTTGACTTTCTCTTTCAAACCCAACAGGCCTCTGGCCAAATCTGCAACACCTTTGTCAAAAATGGCGGCCATTCTTCAACTCCACTGACATGAAGAGGCGTTGCAGAGGGGCGAAAGCAGTCAGTTCAGAGCATTTGCACAAATAATGACTGACAAGGACCTAATAACGTTCACTCAAAGCAAAAATAATAACACTTCAAAAGTTACTGTAAGTGCTGCTGACTTGGTAATGCATTGCTTGTGTCTTTCTGGAAATGTGTACTGTATATTTCATCAAAACTAATAATAAATTCCACAAAAAGTCAAAGAAAAAGAAAAAATTCTGACAACAAAACCAATAACAGTGGGAGCTGACACAAATGAACACATGTAAGATGTAGAGACACATCCAATAACAGTGCAGGAAGCCACCCCGGGTGGTTTCCGTGGTAACCGGCGGGCGCAGGTAGGTACAGTAACAGGGTCCTTGTAGCAAAGTGGCAGCACATAAATGAAAGGTGGGCCGAGTGTCACTCACCGGGAGGGGAGAGGCGGGCCAGAACCACACACACACACACACACACACACACACACTCACACACACACACAGAGTCAATTACTGAGATCAACACTATGACTTTTTCTTCAAAAAGGTCGAAATAACACAGTTTAGTGTAATTTTTTGACATGAAGCATATCCAGTCTGCCAGGATTCAAAACTCTCTCTGTCTCACACACACACACACACGCACGCACGCACGCACGCACGCACGCACTCATTATTGCATGCCTCCAACTCCAGGACTCCATGTAAATAGGCCAAATTTTCTGCCTGAATAATGATATATTTAATGACCACTCTGCTCTATGTTCTCCCTTCCTTCCCTCTCATCACATGCACCGGCTCCGCACCCGTTCCCGGTGCTCCCCCCAAACACACAAAGCAAACACATGAAGACAAAGTAATGACTTTAATCTTTAAATTGTCCCCACTGTGTTCGTCTCATCAAAGAGCCCACATCTGTTTGCTTAGAGCTTCTCTCATGGATGTACATGGAAATGGGTTTACACAAGCGCCTGTCAGTGTGTGTGTGTGTGTGTGTGTGTGTGTGTGTGTGTGTGTGTGTGTGTGTGTGCATTAGTGTGCCTGTGTGAATGATACATCATAGATTGTCAAGTACTATTTTTTGAGGCAGCTGTGGGAGAGTTGAGGGTTATGGAAGAAAAACTGACTGATTATTCTGCTGTCGCTGACAGTGAATCAATACAACACACACACACACACACACACACACACACACACACACCACTAATCCCCTTCCACTACAAACAACATAAATGCATACATATCACATGCACTACGCATGAATGCACATTAGTGTATGTCTACATCACTGCATCCATACCAACACCCTACTTTGCCCAGATCTCGTGAATTACTGACCACACACAAACACTCACTCACACACACACACACACACACAAGGCACACGTGCAGCGTTCATGCTCGGGACCTCCTGAGGGTGCTGGTGGGCACGGTTGATTGACCCTGCCGCACCAATCTGCCCAGCTCTCTGCCAGAAAATCAACCAATTAAAAGATGCAGGCGCCGCAGAAGCAGTGGCGGGGGTGGAGGGGGTGAGGCAGCAGACGGGGGGAGGTGGGGGTGGTATTGGCAGCCACCACGCTGAATTAGGAGGCAGCTGTGAGGAGTGAACCTGACAAAGACGGACAGTGCAGCCCGTGCTGCGGTTCTGAGGAAAATAGATTTCGTTGCATGTTCTTTAAAGATTTCCCTCCGTTCGCTCAGGCGTCAGAGGATCTGTGCCGATGGAAATATCAATGAAGACTTTCTGTGTCATCATTGTTTTAGTGTTTAACACATGAGCATTATCAAAGACGGTGATTTCTCCATCCATCTCACTATTCTCCACAGAATTCAAATCATTATTATTGACTGGACAGAATCACAGGAACAGCTAATGAGTTAAAAACATTTCCACTCAACCGCCAAACATACAAGGCCAAATACAACGCAGTGAACTCTTCATGTTTCAGCATTTTTAGCATTCTTCCCTTCACATCAATAAATAATGCTTGAATACCTTTTGGAGCTTTTACGGTTCCTAAAAAAGATGACAAAGTAAAAATAACACAAATGAAAGAAACTAAATGGGGCAATAGAGGCTGTGAAGGTTGCTGATTATAGACTCGTCCTCCATTCTTCTCCTGTCGTATTTACTCTCATACTCTTGTAAACTGTTGCCATTTGATCGATGGTTTGACAAATGTTTGAGATTACGCTGAAAGACAGAAAGTAGAAAGATGGTGGCGGTTCAGTTTCCTACTAGTTTAGCATTAAAGGTCTAATACACGATTTTCTTGAAAAGACGAAGCCCCAAGTCTGTTACTCACTTTTTGAACAACTCGCATGCGCCAGACCATCCGCCCGGCTCTCCTGCTTCTCCCAGGAAACGCGGAAGTGTACGAGCGCGATCTCCTCTTCTCCGGCGTGCACGGCTCTGTTTACAGTTTCTGCGATCAGCCTCGCTCATAAATAAAGCTTTTTTTTCCGAAACAGTTACAGTTTCATTATGTCAGACTCGCCATCGGTAAGTACTAGCTCAGAAGCTCACCGGCTACATAAACACTCTGAATGCGCAGAAGGGAGAAGCTGATTGGGCGCAAGCACGTAGAACCGCCTTACGAAAGCAGCTCGTCAGAATGATTGACAAACAGACCCACCAATTATTTAGGTGATCCACCCGGAAATCAAAATGTTGTATTACACCTTTAACTAACACTGTACTATATTTTAATAACCATTAAAGTCCAGTCTGTTTGTGATGTTTTTCTTGGTGATAAAATTGCAGCATTATAAACTGTACATCACTGACGTAAACATAACCACACTGATGCTCTTCTGAGGAGTCCACCGCCCCAGTGCTGTAATCCGGATTAAACTATGACCCTCACTCTGCCTCTGATAGGCTCATACTCACTACATTCACTGATCTGATTAGTTAATGTTGATGTCTGCTGTGCAGCGTATTGATCATAATTTAGAATTAAATTAAGTAACATTGAACGCATACTATATATGGATTTTCACTAAACAGGGTTGTCTTACATGCTACTGTGTCTTTAAAAAACTGGCATTTCTGGACTGATTTAAAAGAAGGTCAAACTTGAGCGTATCCCCACATCTCAGAGATCGCTACACCGTTGGACAACCACTACTCTTCCCACTGTATTGCTGTTGTGTTGTTAACCTGGAGAGGCTAAAGAGGCTGAGCAGGACCCAAAAGATCTCCACAGAGGAGTGATAGTCCGGGATGAGGACATCAGCGCTTGTTACATATCTGAGCAGAAGTCTTTTCACCTACGACTGCGTGGTTGGTCATAATGCTGAGGTGGGCAGAGATAACCTCCATTTTTGTTGTATGGAAACTAAAGAAAGCACTGGAGAATTTTCCGTTACAGTAAACTAAAGTGGAAATTTGTTTTTTTCTTTTTTTTTTTTTTCAATCATCGTGACCTTTAATTTCGCCTTTATTACCAAATATGAGTCCTTACTGGAGAACACGGGGAAATCATTAGATATTCAAGGACCACAAACAGTAAACACTTCCTTCAATAATCTTCCAAAAAGAAATATCCTTTATTACACGGTTAAACAATCAGATGGATTTAGACAACATATCAAAGAAACAGAATATGAGACACGCAGTATCAAAAAAATAATTGTTACTTTTCAGTATAATTTAATTTGTCACATTTTAATTTAGTATATTAATTGTTTTGTCTGGTAAATGTCACACAAAAAAAGCCCCTGAGGCATTTTCAGGCTCCTGTGAAAATGTTTGTTTTGTATGACAAACTTCAAAAGACAAAGACACTCACTGCAGTTTCACATGACAACAGAGGGAGATTTTGACATTTGAGAGGATGGAATGAGTTTGTTTGTCTTGAAACGTGTCAAACAACAAATTATTGGATGAGTAGTTCTGTTGCATCGCTTGATTCGACAGTCAGTAATTTTCATGATCTAAGGCTTGCTGAAAGCTAAAGCCAACTGATGGATTCTCTGTCAGTCTCACTGAGTCGACTGCATGCAACAACTGGGAGGGTAGAATGCACGTACGTACGTGGATTAAATGTCCATGTGGTGACCTTTTTCTGATCATCCATACAACCATGAGCCTTCAGTCCGCCGCCTGCAGCACTTCAAATAATGATGCATAGTAATGCCGGTGCTGCAGCTGTGCACCAGCAGCGTGTATACTCCATATTTTGTGACAGGCTTTTGCAATAATGTATATTCCAGAATAAACTGGAATATTTCAGTCGAGCAGCGTATTATTATGTGGCGTGATGGGTGCTGCATGAGCAGCATACAAATTAGTGAATAGTAATCCTTGTGTTTGAGAGGTTTTTAATGAAAGTTTTGACATCTCATTTCAGAAGAGCTGGTAGCACAATCCAGAGTGACTGTACTGCATGTATTTACAGCAAAACCCAGGCTGAGTTTATAAAACCTGCAGGTGTATTTTGTATTTTACTTGTGATGATAAGTAAATATCCCCTCAAAGTTATTCCAATGGTTGTTTTTAATAAGTCCAGTGTTAGTTTTCAAATATTGATAAATGGTTTTCACTGATGTAGTGGTTTTTATCTGTTTCAGCAGTCGAAGATTGCTTTACGTCGTTTGTCACATTCACCTACTCACACACCAATAATGACAAAAGGCTGAGAGCAGTCTGTTTGAGTGACCCTGTGAGTTAAACCAGCAGGGGTTTGAACTCCCAGCAGGTACAACCAAACTGGGCGGATTACAGGAGCGAGGACAGACTATGAGCAGCAGCTCGTCCTACAGGTTAGGAGGCTGGGTGAGGGGCTAACAACCCCACCCCAGAAAGCAACACCTTCAACTCCAACAACGCCATTCGGAGAAACTCTGGTCCCAGTAAGAAATCAAAGGCAAACTAGTGACGCCATGACAGCTCTGCATGAAAGCCCAACTCAGGAAGTCAAAAGTTTGACCCTTACCTCAGTCCTTGGAGCCTGGAATGTCTACAGCATGTTCAAAACCTCTGAGACAGCACAGGTCATCGAGGAAGTACAGGAAGGACAAAAGAGGTGGAAGAGATGAGTCTATCACAGGCCGAAGCTCAGGGCAGGGTTTGGTGGTGAAGTGTTATTGCTGCTGTATGTCCCAGTTTGGAGTTCACTGTCTTGCTTAAAGGACAGTTTAACACATGGAAGGAGAAATCAAACCTGCAACACAATCCAAGGCCCACAATCCACCAACGGAACCACAGCCAGTATAAAGTTTCACAGCTCTCAGAAAAGTTTCCACTTGGTTCATCACATCTGAAGAGTTATCCAGGAAGTCTTGTCTTGTTTCATCTTATCTTTTGACACGTCTTTCTACTGACATTTCTTTTATCCTTCATGTATTAAGTTATTTCGTTTCATTATATTTTTTTATCCAGGCTCTTGGTGGAGCAGTTCAGGCTCTCGCCTCTGAGTGAGACGGGTCTGGACTGGGCCTTTTTTTTCAAACTATTTATGTTTATGTTTATGAACAGTCCATAAACCAGCATGTGAGGTTAATTAGTGACTCTAAATCACCCCAAAGTGAGTGTTTGTGATAGACTACAGCTCTTTCCAGGATGGACCTTGAATTCACCTGCAGCTTGCTGGATCTGGCTCCAGCACCTCTTGACCCTAAACAGGACAAAGCTATACCAGAGATGGATGGCTGGCTGGATGGATCGGTTCTGGCTTTAGTCATGTGAGGGAGGTTAATACCACGACATCTTTATAGCATTGTTCTTTGACCATGTTGAGGGTCCTGTTTCACTTGTGGCTGGGTTTGTCATTCCAGACTGTCTCTCCCTGTCCTTTGTCTGTCTGCGTCTCCCTGATCGTCTTTATCTGATCAGCTCACCAGCCGTTCTCGCTCCGTCTGCATCCCTGTCTATTACCAGTCCATAGATGTTTGTCGTCTTTTTGTTTGTGCCATTCAATTTCAAGCAGTTAGCCTCGTTGAGTCTCGAGTTTATTTCTAACAATGCTTTCCTGCTCTAGTCTTTTGTCTGTGCTGTTGCCCAAGTTTGTTCTCTCGCATACAGAATCCTGTTTGACAAAGTACAAAAAGCACTGAAAAGCTCAAACGTGTGTGCGAGTCTTACTCTGCAAACTACATCAGAATAATTTATTAAACTCTGTCAGACTGACGTTATAAAATCCAGAAGGATTCATCGTTTTACAGGGAAATTAACATTTCACATCTTATCTCGTCCTTGAAAGTATTATTGGGGTGTCTGAATAACTGATTAAGAAGTATTCAATTGATTCCAATCATTACCTGCAACCCCAACAGTCCTCTAATTACAGTGTCTCATCGAGCCAGGGAGACTGACACCCAGTAAAATACAAACACAGGAACAAAATTCTACCTGGCATCAAACAACAGAAACATAATCAGCAGTTTCCAAGATATACTTACATATGTTGGGAAAACTCCGGAGCCTCATCATTGACGTTGGCCATCCTGATGCGGACGGTGGCGGTGCCAGTGCGAGGGACCTCCCCTTTGTCGATGGCCATAACAACAAATTCGTAGAGGTGGTTCGGTCTCTCATAATCCAGTGGTCCCGCCGGGAAGATGGTCCCATGAGGCGAGATGGTGAAGTCCGGACTCAGGGTGTAATAAGTCAACTCTGCATTCTCCTCTGAGTCACAGTCGTTAGCTGACACTAAAGAAAGAAGATGAAAAGAAGACCAACGTAAGAGAGAGGAAACAGGGACAACAACTGAAGCAACCGACCATCAGGCCTGTTCCCTGTGAGGAATGACTGTAGGTGCTGTGATAAGACGCTGGTCAGAAACGTATGACCACTTAAACCATTATATCAAAATGAACGAGTTTAAAGTGACACTTAAAACTAATTGGAGGGTTGCAGGTTTAATTCTGTTACATGTCAAAGTGTCTTTGAACAAAGCCCTGCCTGTAGTGAACTCGATGTGTGGCAGCTCTCTCCATTAGTGTGTATGGCTGGATGTGATAAACAGTGTGAAGCACTTTGAGCTTGAAAAGCACTGCATGAGGGAGATACATTTAGAAACATGATTATCTTCTGTAAAACAAGGATAAAGCTTTAACCTTTCAGGTTTAAAACTAGTGTGTTGAACACTGGCACATGTGGCTGAAGTCAGTCAGGTTTTCTTTGGGCTGTACAGTGGATACCGCAGTGAAAAGACCCTCTTCAGTTGTGTGATTGTTGGTGTGTGTGTGTGTGTGTGATACAGGTTGTACCTTTGCACCTGGCTTTACACCCAATGTGAGCTGAAATTTGGAGTTTAGGAAATTGCCATGCAGAACCCACCATTTGTCTTTCTCTTTGGATTATTGTGTTGCTCATGTTTTGTCTGGTCAACTAGTCTCAAATCCTTCATGATTTAAGTCCACAGTCGAACTTCAGGTCTTGTCTGCCGTGTCTGTTTCCAGTTCAGGCCCCGTCCTCTACCCTCCTCCTCGCCTTCCTTTGTCTGTGCATATCATCCTGCACTCCCACATGTTGCATCACTCTGCCCTTGATGGTGCCGTTGTGAATCATTTTCCATTCCCTTCAAAGAGGCCATGTACCTTTCACCCTGTCATTCTGTCTGCCAGTTCTGTGATCCTGAGCTGTGATCTGGTTCCTCGTCTCTCCTGATCCTGTTTAAAGCCTCATTTACGCAATGTTTTCGAGTAAAAACAGAAATTGTGTGTTGCGTTTCCAGACAATGGTACTTGGAGCAACTGCAAGACCCACTTTCCAACCATGGAAATGAGGGAAAACACAACTGCACATGTGCACCCAGGTAAAGTGATCAGTACATGGAAAATAACAACACTGCTTGCATCCAAAGTGTCATGACTGCCAGTCCATATTCTCCCGGACTTGGCAATTTCAGAGTTGACAGTCACCGTAATACCAATCCAATTTGGTGGTCCGTCTGTAACGATGTCCATGTACACTGCTAATGTTTATAGCGTATCATTCTCTGCAGCATGAGTGTGTGGTTCCATTACAAAGACAACTAGCAGCATCCACTAGTGGCCCATCACGCCAACTACAGTGCATCATTTTCAAAATGCTGCATTGTCATTGTCTCGAAAGTCATATCATGTCGACATGTCGACAAAAATGGTTATAAAAAACTGGGTCTGAGTCCTGCCCTGCTTGATAATTTGATGCCATTTCTTTAAAATAATGCACTCACAGTACGATTTCACACACAGGGTGTTGGGTGGAAACTATAGGTGGAAAAAGGAAATGCTTCACGTGACACTGTTGTACAGGGGGGTAGGGGGCGGGGGGACCGGTGCAGTTTGCATTGAGAGAATTGTCAGTTTGCAACATTTCTGGCTTGGCATTGCACATTGGGAATCCATGGAGCCGGGACTCACTTGGTTACAAATTGATTGCCTTGCTAAAACTGAGCAGACCACCAGGGATTTGAATAAGCATATTTTACCCTAACAAGAACATTTTCACCATCAAAAGCTCAATTCTCCAATTCACCTTACATTGCATCGGGCTCGAGTGTCCACACACACAAACAGGCATGCACATGAATAATACATGTACAAACAGAAGCCAGTGTGCTTCAGCAACCACACTGCACTGCCATAAAGCCTCAGGGAACACTAACTAGCTTCGGAATAATAGTTTGAATTGAGGTAAATTAACAAAAACCTCACAAAACATCACTGTTTATTAAATAAAAAAAAAGGTTAATAAACTGTCAGAGTTTATTCACATGATTTATTTCTCTTGCAGTTCAGTCTAATTTAATCTGGAATATATTACAATACAAAAAAGCTTTTAACTCACTAAAATCTAACAAGAGAGTATGTGCAATTTAGTTAACTCAGGAGCATTTTGGAAAAGCCATATCGTGGAAAAAACAAACATTTTCACTTAATAATACCTGTACACTCATACAAGGTTAAACTAATTCATGGAAATATGTATTCAGTCAATAACATGGCTGCAATGCATTGCACTCAGGCATGTAGATGATGAGTGGCTGAATTTAAAGTGAGCATCAAAATGAGAAACGCGTTCTAACGGGCTTTGAATGTTTCACAAACTGTGGACCTGATGAGATTTTCACACAACCACCGTCTGCAGGGTTTCCTCGGTGTGTCAGCAGAGAGAACAGTCAGAGTGGTTGGAGATGACAAAAGGCAGCAGGAACTTTAATAACCGCCGGTAACAACCGAGGCCTGCAAAAGATCCTCTCCCGATACACACTTGAAGCAGCTGAGATGAAGCAGGAGAAGACCACAGTCGGTGTCACCGCCGTCAGCCGAGAAACTGATGCAACAACCGATACAGACTCGACAGCAAGAAACAGTGGAAGGTTGGAAGAAAAATGTGTAATGGACTGATTTTTTTTTTTCTGTACCATTCAGATCGTTGTTAATTCGGAGGAAAGGAAGCAAGATCATGAATGCATCCTGCCTTGAATCACAGACCCAAGATGCAGCAGCGATGCTAAATGGAGTTCACTTACTCCACCGATTTAACAGCTCTTTACATAGGAAGTCACATCCACCCACTCACACACACCAGTGCAGGCGGCCGCCGTGCACGGTGCTCGGTCCATTGAAGTGGTTTGGTTCAGTGTCTTGCTCACGGATACTTTGACATACAGACATGTTACGGGCAAAGCTGTGAGATGCTGGTAGTCCTGGCTTACGCGTGTCTCCCCCCGAGTTAGATGTAATCATCCACTGCCACCGCTGTTGTTGAGTTGAAAAACAAAAGCAACGTTTATTCCACAGTGTCACGAGATCACGGGTGATACAAACAAACACAAAAGGGCACGGTAAGAAACCGTGTGACTCCACAGCTGGTGAAACGTCTGCCTCTTGCAGCTCACAGCCGAGCAAACCCGGAAGTACGGCAGAGCACCTTCTTAAAGGGCCAGCTACTAATTAACGTGGCTGACACCAATAAACCAAATGGCCAACAATGAGAGCTCAAAAAAGTCAAATCTAGAACAAACAAAGAAACTGATAATAAGAGATCCGTCCTTGCTCCCTACAAGACAGATGGGGGATCGGATTTGAAGTCTTCCAACTGAAAGGCGACCCACTCCACCACACTCTAGCTGACTTGGGGAGGCGACAGCTAATCTTCAGCAGGTTTCCTTTCATTCAGAAGGTTGTGGGTTCAGTCCCTCATTTCTTGGATCATATATCAACATGCCTGAAACCTGAATTCCTCCCAATGGCAGCTGCTGGTATTGGTGTAAATGTGTGTGAAGAGCTGAATGTAGCTGGTAGTGTAAATCTCTCTGACATTGCAGAAGTTGTGGTAAAACAATATGCAGTATGAGTTCAGTGAGGCTGTTTTGGAGAATTGGCGCCCTCGCCTCAAAGCGAGGACACCATGGGTTCAAATACCAGCCAGGCCTCCGGCGTGGGTTTCCTCCCACGGTCCAATTGACATGCATGCAAGGTTAATTGGTAAAGTGCCTATGGGCGTGTGTGGTCTGGCTCTCTTGAGGACTGGTGACCTGTTCTGGCCCATAGTGAGCTGGCTCGACTCCTGCACCCTGCTACCCTGAACAGGAGGAAGCGTTATAGACGATGGATTGCCGAATTCATGGAAAGTCTGTTTACTTTGCTTCACCAACATATTGAAACACCACAGCCTCCACCAGTATTGCTGCTAACCATATCCCACAATGCATCACCTTGATGACTACTCCCTGCAGGAATGCACTATATTAGAAAGCTTCAGGCATCTCAGCCTGACATGAAAGGACAATCACTGTTATTCTAATGCATTCTCCCATTTGGTTTGATTATCAGTCATATCCTTGATGAAAGATAAAAGATTCAGAGCAAAGCGGAAGGCCTCAAATCTCAACTGTTTGTAGTGTTTGCACATCAATTAAAAAGCTGAACATTGTGGGAGTCTCCTCACTCTTTCTGTGAGCTTCCTGATCACCGCCCAGAGACTTCAGAGGAGATGTTTCATTACAAAAGTATTTATTTGTCTTTGTCCTCTGCCTCGGTTCACTTACAGTTTAAGCAATAATGTGAGTAAAGAGTTTCTCCTTGATGAGCTCTGCACAGATGAATTTAAAACCACAGTAAATGACACACTATCTAACATAAGCCTTCAGAGCCTGATTTGGGAATGGGGTACCGGTTCACAGGGATCTGCATCAAAATGGAAAAATTGATAGATGGAAAGTTGACAAAAAAACAACAACATAGTGTTAAAAAAGAACATTTAGGAACCCTGAGAATCATGCCATGGAGTGAAATGAGGCAGAGAGTCAAAGCACCACAACCAGAACACAATTCAAGAGTCAGAAGCGGCTCACCTGCACCAAATTAATTTCTTCATATGAAACTCAGAGCTTCATTTCATTTGGAAGTCCCAGAGTGTGGGGGTCCAAATCCAAGCTGCTTACAGTCCAGTGCCGAGCAGCTGCCTTTCATTTTTAATTTATTTTTATTGCAGGATTTTACGCCGACCCACAGTGACACCACTTGTCAGAGCGGCAGTGGCATGACATTGATGTGATTGGCCGGCATGACCTGAACTCTCAGCAGTCTGTGGGCTGTTGTTTAAGAAGAGGATGAGAGACACAATTAACTCAACCTGAGCATCACAAAAACTCAAAAAGATCCACATTCCGATCACCTCCGGACCATTAGGAGGAGTTTTCATTGTTAGAACTTATTTTTGCAGTGATCTTGTGATGTTCTGCTTTGTTCAGCCACTTGATTTTTTTGATTTCTGAAATCAATTTAAAAAAAAAAAAAGAGCTTCAGATATTTCAGTAATTTCTGTTAATAAGCAATACAGAGAACAAAAAAAAAAAAAAAACAACACCGTGTCCTCAGATTATTTTATTCTGTTGGGTGAGCAGCCAAAATGAGCCTCCTCGGCCAATTTTACTGATGAGACACACTGTGAGTCGATATTCGCAAATATCCACTTTGTATTGACAGTGAGTCTTTTTCCCATCTCGAGTACATCGAGCTTGATAGAGTTTAAAGACATCTGAAAAATGCCTGGAATTAATGTGAAAGCTTCGTTAAATCCCTGAAAACTAGCATTATTGTCTTCTTTTCCTCTTTTTTTTTTAATACTGTATTTTTCGGGCTATAAGTTGCACTTAAGATCCTTTCATTTTCTCAAGTTGTGTGTCAAGTTGTGTTGTGTGAGTTCCTACGTTTCCAAGTTACCTGAATGCATCGTTGTGGCGTGAGTGGCTGGGTGGGCACAGGGGGCGGGACCAGGAAGTGTGTGTGTGTGTGTGTGTGTGTGTGTGTGTGTGTGTGTGTGTGTGTGTGTGTGTGTGTGTGTCAGAATAGCAGAGAGAGAGCAGTCTCTCAGCTGTTTTTTTTTTCTTCAGGTTAGACAGGGATTTTTAAAGTATGGAAGAGTGGAACCCCCCCCCCCCCCCCCCCCCCCGACTCCCGAGGGAAGTTCTAAAGCTTAGTAAACCATCATTAAGACATCCAACTTGTCTGTCTTTCAACCATGGACGTTACATTATTATTAACCGGTGCGTCTTATGGCCCGAAAAATACAGTAATTAGTTGTTATATGACCCTGTTCACAAGACAGTGATTTCAAGTAAAAATGGAAAACTTTCATAGCATTTTGGAATTCTGTTTACACGACAATGGTTCTTAGAGCCAACGACAATGCACCTTTTTGAAAACAACTCCCACGGTGGAACTTCTGGAGAATGCTTCGCCTTTGTCTCCGTGGAAACAGGAAAAAAAATGCAGCTTTCCAAAAACGGCACATTTTCTGAAACTATGAGAGCGAGGCAATGACAACAATGCACGTCCCTTACACGCACACACACACACACACACACACACACACACACACATGCCAACTGGCATCTTTTTTTTTAAATATTGCTACTTTTCTACTTTTCTGAAACACAAAAACGGTACGTTTTCACTTGGAAACGTCATATAAACAGGGTCTACATCTAAAAACCTGGGAGGAGGGCAAATGTTTCACATGAAGTCCACTGTATACGCTCACTTTGTTCTACGTCATGTGATTGGGATCAGGCACAGTTTTCTATTACTTGCAATGAGGTTTAAAGAATCTGTTACTTTGACATAAGTCTGCATTGCAAGCTGCAAATGTATTTCTGCAGTTACACTGCACTACAGCCCCTGGTTGGAGGGACTGCTGAGCTTTTTTTTTTTTTTTTTTTTTTGTTTTAGCTGTGGCTGAAATACTGTTCTCTGCTGTTGGAATGTGATGAACAACCTCTCATCCACTGTTGATGGTCAGAAAATGAACTGTAACAGAGCTCTGTTGCATGCAGCAGCCAAGACGTCACACATGAGTCAATATTTAATTTACTAAGTACGGATTTCGTCTCTTCAGACCACCATTTGAGCATCTATTCATCAGTAAGTCCTTCTGTAATCTTGAATCAGCATTGTTGTGCTGGCAGCGCTGCGTGGAGGGAGCTGGGGGTGGGATGCTATACATTTCTGGCTCCGTCTTCCATATTTTCCTGGCATATAATGATTTTGTACAGAGAATGGAAGCTGCAGGAGACTCAGATCACTATGGAAAGCGAGATAATTGGCTTGCTTGGTGATGCAGTTTTAATTTTTTTTTTTTTCTTCCCCTGCAACTTGGCAAGGCACTCATTTGTCCACTCGCACGAAGGAGCCGATTATGGGATTACCAGCACACGATTTAGCAAAATTATGCAGGGTACCTATTTCTCTTTGCCTATTTAATTCAACAGTGCACCTTTTACCCACTTTAATTAAATGAGAAGGGGAAGGAAGCTCTTTATTTTGAGAAGACCGGGACTGTCAGTGTCCTACGCCCTCTGAGGTGAAGTGGGTTTGTTAATCTTCTCGGGCATTTCAGCATCTTTGTAAAGGATTTTCAAATTAATGAGAAATATCAAAGTGGCTTCAGCAAATGTGTGAGACCCTCTTTCACGTCACTAAATTTATCAGCTAACTGTTGATTTGTAACTTTGAAAATTGCAAATTCTAAAACTTTTTTGGAGTGACATGTGAGTAAACTTTTCTCAAATCTAGTTTTCTGTGTGAACGGGTCATTAAAAGCGACTCCGAAACTGGCAGACAAACAGAGACAAGAATGTTAGTGTTGGATGTTGGCACTCGGACATGCAGAGAAAATCCAGAAATTACTGGCAGTCTGACCAGTGTAGGATGGATGCAAGGAGCTGATTGGGAGAACTCAAAATAGGAGATACCAGCGATGCACTGGACAGAATAGAGAGATACAAAGACTACACGCGAAACTTAAAGGTGCATTAAGGAGTTTTCAACTTTAAAAATACTTATTTTCCACCATAAATATGTTACACATTTTTAATGATGTGCACAATGTGCCCTGACATATTCATTACAAGTACCTCTAACAGCGCTAAATTGTCACTTGAAAGTTGCAGTGCCGGTCCGGCACCAGAATTTTTTTTAGGAGAATTTGAAAGGAATGACGTAATGCACGGTCCGGCTGGCCTGATTTAGTTAGGTTTCATTTTGACCACCATTACTCCGCCAGATGCTTAGTGAGCAACAACTGAGCAGGATCTTCCAGAAAGTAAGAAAAGACTGGCTTCTAGCACTGCCACAGCTCCACACAGACTCCACCAGGTAGAAGACACTTAATCTTACTTGAGCGCTTCTAAACGAGCGAGGAAGGAGTTCCCCTCTTTCGTGCACACAAGCCACAGGCATGAGTGTTTCACTAAGCTGCATTACGCCCAAGGCCTGCAGGGGGCGCTGTTTCACATAAACGTGCAAACTCCTTAATGCACCTTTAAAATATAAAAAAACACAAAAGTACAAATCAGTACTGAACGTCAAAAGTGTGCAATCTTTTCAGACTGATGAAGCAGCAATATGTATGAAGCACAGTCTTTTCAACATCCACCACCCAGACTTCAAGATGCTTAATTTAGCCAAATCATTTCAGGACCTGAAGAACTGTGCAAACTCCACACAGAAACATTTTCTGCAGTCTTCTTGCAATGAGAAGTGTGATATTTTCCATTTTGGAAGCATTTCATAGACTTAGGGAATGCAGCCCTAAATCATGATGATACCGCCACCATACTTTGAAATGATCTTCACACACTGATATGCAGCCGTTTAAACAGTACTCTGCACTGTTTATTCTTCTCCAAGATTCAAATATAGTTCCTTAAGTTAATTACACTTCTCCTAGACATTCTAGGTTGTTGTAGACATTGATAGACATTCTAACAATGTCTTTGAGTGCTAAATTTCATAATATTTGCATGTTCTTTTAAAGGACTGTGTGTGAATCCTGACCTCAGCTTCAAACAAGATGGAAACAAAACACGCTGCTTCTGTGTTGTACATCTAGAGTCAGCTTGCCCATCATAAATGTCACTGTGGCAACAGGACTGAAATGACTCTGGCACATTTCGTTCTATTATTTCTGTATTTCTCGTTACTGGTAGATCTAACATGTTCTTTTTATTTCTCCTGCTACCAACTATGGATGAGCCTCTGCCGACCTAAACATGCAGCCACACCAGGTGGGTACATGCAAAGCAGCACAGCGGGGGGAACTCCCATGGTGCACCTGTTCGCGGCGGCACACTGAGATCCTGCTGCACCTCCCACGACTTTGACAGTACCTCACCCCCACAGTCACTCACTCACATGAGAACATCTCTGAGCATTTATTCTGAATCAAATCATTACTGCAGCCCAGATCTGCCAGAGGGTGAAATTCTCTCCCAATGAGCCGACAGACGACTGTTTTGTGTTTGTGCTGAATGGCTCCATTGCTCAGTCTCTTGTCAGATAGTACGCATCGTGCTATAGCTTTCCTCTGCGTGCTGGTAGAGCACCGTGTTAATGGGGTCACTCATATATTTCACAGCTTGCATCTTATACCGCTCGTCTTTGTCATGTTCGACAATGCCCGAGAGCAAAGTGACACGACAGCCAGTGAAAGTGACGCTTTTGTCACTCAGGCCTAATACTACCGATAGAATCGAGGATAGTAGATATTTCATGCTTTCATCGTCTCTGTTTGGAGGTTTCTGTTGAAGAACGCGAGGCGTCTTGAGACACGAAGCCAGCCGTCGAGAACACTGGTGGCTCAGGTGGCAGAGCTGGTCGTCCTTCAGTCCCGAGGTCCATTGTGGGATTCCTGCTGCGGCCTGTTCACGAGCTGAATGTTTCCTCAGTCAACACACTGAACCACATGCTGGCAGCCGCCTCTCAAGGCAGCTCCGTCACCATTAGCGTGATAATGTGTGTGGAAGGGTGAATGTGAAAGCTGGTGATAAAGTGCTCTGAGAAAACAGGAAGCAGAACAGCTTTTTTCCAGTTGTATTGATTTTTGAAAGACTGTTTTAATGAACGCCAATCAAAGCATACAAACATGTTTAACCATGTTTAGTTGCTTTAGGCATGGGACTTACTTTTGTCAAGCACACATACTCAATATGAATATGTGATCATGTGTCTGTGTGTGTATTTATGTGTGTATTGTAATAGGTTGGAAAAAGAAAGGACAAAAAGTCTCAAAATATAATAATACTCAATAATATTTACCTTTGTATTTATATGTATTGCACAAAAATGTGTATCATTGTCTAGAAATGTGGTGAAATTTCAAGATGCCCATGTGAGGGGTGTCAAACATACAGTCTGTGGGCCAAAACCAGCTCGTAAGAGATTCCAATCAGGCCTGCCAACAATAAAGCAAATGGTAATGTGTTCAAAGAAAACATAGACTTTTCAAACAAATGTCTTCAGAGTAGTGGACACAACACAACACAACACTGAGACCTGAGCTGAGATGTCAGTGATGCTACCGAGAGAGCAAGCAGGCTAGCATTCGCCTCACAGCCATGCTATCAGGGGTAGTTTGTAAACACATGCAGAATGCAAAACAAGGACATTGTCATCATGTATACTCTGCACCACAAGAAAGAAAAACCCTAACCCTAAAATTAATTTGAAGATCATTGTGGCACGATTTCGACACTCAAGATGAAATTGAATGCCCCTGAACCAAAATGAGCTCCACACGCCAGAAAGCGGCGGTGGGAGTCGACCTTCACAGGTTCCAATCCCACTGCAGACATGGATGCGTAAACATACCTTTGCTTCTTTGCATATATTCATTTTCCATTTCGCTCCCCTCACTCACCGGTTCAGCTACAGCCAGTAAACTAAATATTTGCAAACAAATAGTAAATTTATCTTGCTACTCGACATCCTATTAGGCTAAATGTGTTAGTGTTGCCACTGAGAGCGACTCCACTAATGATGATGCAAATCGGCACGAATGCCAAGCGAGTGTTTTAAAAGCGACGTGTCTTTGTGAAGCCAACGCAGCCCAAAAGTTTTCCACATGCAGCCAAAGCTAATGAGATTTCCCACGAGGCGTCATCGCTGCACTCATTATCAATGCACACGCTGCATACTGTCTTTAATCTCTGTGAATTCGGTTGCGCCGAGGTTAGCTCGCACCTCTGTTTTTCCATATTTTTGGGTCAATTATTCTGTTTGGCACGATTTGGTGAATTTAGTTTAGAAAAATTCTGAATTTTTATGATTGTATCTCTCCAACAGCATTATGTTGGTCAAACTCAGGATACCAATCTATGAGACACCGGCCAACCATTATTTAATTATTTTTTTAACTCATCATTGTTCTTTCACTGATTTTAATTTTCCAATATTAACACACCAATAAGAATACCTGTTATTTTTACGTAATAACAGAAGGAAAACAGAAAGAGCAGGCTGGACGTCATAGAAATGAACAGATTTCATCAAAGTAAAATTAAAAGAACTGATGAATTCAGGCATTACTGATCCTCTGATGAAGATCACCGGATCAAAAAATAAGAAACACAAACAGACATGTAGCAAGACACAAATTATTTGAAATGTGGTCATAAATTGAATTAAAATCAATTAAGTTTAAAGTCATCTCATCCTGCATGCAAAGGCTTGTGTGATGTAAAGTTAGAATTCTCATGGGTGGGTTCAAATCATGTATGCTCGGATTTAATCAACCTAATCAGGTTTCCTCCCACAGTCAAAAAATCATGGGTTTGAGATGATTTGGTGTCTGAAGGCCTTTTTTAATAGTCCAAAAGAAATAAAAACAAAGTTTGTTTCCTGACGCTTGCCAGCAGCAGGAAGAATTTCATTTCAGTCATGACATTTCATACTCCAAGAAGAAACTGCATGAACTTGGAGGTCACGACCCCTCACTCAGAGGCACATTTCTCGCAATGTTTCGATAACACAGCAAGACAGTGTGACAATAGATTACAGAGGAGTGTATGAGCTGATGAAAGAGGAGGAGGAGGAGGAGGCAGAGAAAGAGACATTTGAAGCTGAGAAGGAGAAAGTTTGGTTATTGAGAGTAAATAAGAAATTTTTGACAAATCACACAGGAGTCGGCGGATTGCACGGCAGAAGAAACTTCACCCCAGACGAGAGTTTTTATAGTATTGTTCTCCACAGCTTGTGTTTTATCATTACAGAAAAAAAAAAAAACAGTGCTATAAGCAGTGGTCCTCCATGAAAACTACATTGCTTTCAGCGTTTCTACAGTTCACTTCACATCACCGCTGGACTGGTCATCAGGTATACTGGGCAATTTGCCCGGTGGGCAGCTGTTGATTTGGGGCTGCGCCTTTTCTTTTTTTTTTTTTTAATAACTAATAGTAACCTGTTAGAATTCCTAACAGTATGAGCTATGACACCTTTTGGTTCAGAAAACTGGTAGATTGACCCAAGACAGGACTGATTCTGAGCTGGATCAATTGCAGCTAAGGGCTAATGTCCCCTCCCTCAAGGGCCACATCAATCAATCAATCAATCAATCAATCAATCAATCAATCAATCAATCAGTCAGTCATACAAAGATGGTGGACTTGGCGGCAGGTGGAGGAGGGGAGGGGGAGGCAGGAGGAGAAGACACTCGTGGCAGCCGGTGCAAGTGGGGAGGAAACTGAACCTCGGGTTAGACGTGATGAACTGCAGTCTGCCTGGGTCAGATACAAATCAAGTTTGGGGGTAGTTCATTTTCTTCGTGCTGTAGTTACAAGTAGCTGTGCATGCTAGCTAGCTAGTTAGCATGATGGGCTTTCCATACTGCTGGGTAGTTTCTATGATGTTATATCAGTGATAATGATTTCAGTCAGGAGGCAGAGGCTTCTGCTGCGCTAAGCCCACAGTTACAAAGGGAGATTCTGGGACTGATGTCACGAAAAAAAAAAAAGGAATGCAGCTTCAGCCGCCTGAAATGAATTTAAAACTATCTCTGGGCATGCACGAATGAAGTCAGACTCTCAATCCTTACTTTGCTGTCCATGGAGAGGGACACCATCACTGTTAAGACTAAGATGACTGAAAGCTTTGCAAGGAAGATGGTGCTACAAGATATGAGGCCACAATACTGTATGTAGTTCAGAAATACGTTGGAGATTAGCATGTTCAAAGAGTTGGAGAATTCTTATATTGGACATTTTGGACTCGGGACGGTTTGCATTGGTTGCAGTGGAATTTTGCTGGACTGGATTCAAACTGCTGCATAAAAAAACCATTAGCAAGTTGTTCAATATTCAATATTTGTGATGACAGAGGGCTAAGCTTGTCATCGGTGCTGGTTGTCTGGCCCTTTCGTTAAATGTGGGTGTTTTCATAGCTGTCTGTGCTGTGGACCACTGTGTCTGCTTGGTTGTTGCATTAACAACAGGTCACACATGTTGCTTGTACACTTGTTTGTTGTCCAGTCTGGGTTGATCATGTGTAACTTGATTATGCAGGCTATTAAGACTGCATGGCATCCATCATCGCTGAATGTCACTGACCTTAGATCCTTAGTTTCCCACCCCGTTGGTTTAGTCACCTTTGCTTTTTAACCTTTATCTAACCCAGGTGCAAGCAAATCATTAGTAAAGGCAACGGCGCTGGCCATGGTGCTGAACTAGCCAGTAGTTGTGATGCCAGATTTTCAGCAGGTTGCCATTTAATGAAAAATCCATGACGCTGTCCATGGTGCTGAAATAGTGTAAACTGTGCAGCACAACTAACTGTAATCCACACTCTTATCCTTTTTTACTAACCCTTACCAGCAAAATCTTTTGCCCATTAATTGCCTGTACTGTAGTCTAATGAGGTCAAATAAAATGATGAAAACACGCCTTAAAATGTATCAGATGAATTAAACCTTAGTGCCATTGAGTAATGTACAGTACAAAGAAAAGTATTTCACCCAGCTTGAGTTTCAACAAGTAAAAATACTCAGAAAATGCCTTTATTAAATGAATGTGAATTGGTGCATCTTATAGTTCTTAATGCATAAGGCACTAGATAGAATAGAGTTGAGAATGATGAACTGTGTATAAATAAACAAAGCTTTTCTTGTAGCCTTAACCTTTAACTGTCTCTTATAGAAGGCTGTCACTCATTTTTGGAATCCTGTCACGGTTTCCTCTAAGTACGGTAGAATAAGTGATTAAACTGTTTTTCTAGAGTAAAGATCCCAGTACTGTGATCATCTGAGTCAGTCCATCAAGTGTCATTCTTTCTCACCTTTCTCTGCCAGTCCCCTTTTCCTTCTTAAAGGTTTAGGTGTTTGAAGAAATATTGGTTGTTGCTGTGCTGAATGTTGCTGCTGTGGAGGTCATAAGTGACTTTTTTTTTATAGATGTGGTGAGTACATAGTCTGTGGAAATACCATTCAATCACCATCTACCATTCATATATTCTAATATTTATTCCATCTCTGTTTCTTTGTGTCCTATTTTTAGGATCCCATCATACTTGTTTTTCTTTTTTCATTCATCATATTTCCATCAGTACCTGGTCGGGTCAGCCATGGCTCAAAATGTTTGGACCGATTTTTTTTGTCCCAGTCCATCCCTGGTTTCCGTGGAAATGGACATCATTTTAAAAACATTTCACTGTAAATGTCAAAATTTTACACAATGGAAATGTATTTTCACTTGAGCCAAGGTGGTGTAAACGGGGCCTACATGTGTGGAAGTTATCCATGTACTGCATGGAGCAGCATGGAAGATGGATAAATGGATGGATGGAAGAGAGGAGAGAAGAGAAGAGCTAACAACAAACAATTACCTAACAAAAGTCAACATCTGCCTACTTTTCACTGAATATGCCACAGATGGAACTGTGTAATTTTACTGTAACTTCATCAACTGTTACATGTACATTGGGTTTGACCTGCAAACTGAATGAAGCTGGGTAGAAATAACGTCCAATCTGTGACGTGGTTCGGACCAATGACTCCACGCTAAGCGACAGAACAACGTAGCTGCAGGAGCAGAGAAACACTTTTCTTCCAGTGACAGACGGTGAGAACCTAAACAGAGCCCGGGCCTGTCGGTGTCAAGCCACACTGTGACAGATCAGATTGTGATAAGTCGTAGCTACAGCATTCACCGGCGCCACTTCCTGGCGTCGGATGAAACATAAGCCAAGCCCTGAGAGTGAGAACGGGGCTGTCACGGGAGGAGAAACCGAGAGCACCGATGATTTCACGGCTGCCGGCGCCGATAAACTCCACTTTCATGACCACTCAAAATACATGAACATTATAACACGATCCTCAGGCGCTCGTATTTTCCTCCGAAAGCCACGACAGCAGGGACACTCTCATATTTGCACATCAAGAAACTCCTAGAACTGCTTCTGCTTTAGCTTCATTTCCAGGCTAAAATATGAATTGCTTTTGATTAAGCTTTTTTTTTTTTTTTAACACTGCCTAATAGAGACAGACCAAATTAAATTGAATTGAGAAAATATTACTTGCAACATAATTTGAAGAATTTTGTCTCGAGCAATAATAAATCCGTGTTCTGGGAAAACTCATCATTTAATATCCAGCTATAGTTGAATTTTTAAAGAAGCGGTCATTATTAAAATGAAAGAAAAAAGGTTTTCCAATCTAATTCTATTAACTTTTCTATTAACTCCTACATGCTCAGTGAGAGTAACTTACAGCACTCTCTCCAAATAAGTTAGATTAGCAGGCTTCCACATATAACAAATGACTGTTAATGACTTTTGGGATCCATACAAAAAAAAACAGAAAAATGATCTTTGCACAACTTCACAATGTGATAAACTTGAATCAAGAGTTTCTCATCATTTCCTCAGCATCTCCTGACCCTCCAAAGCTCTTTGAGGACCTGTTTTCGGAACGATGGTGAATGAAGTTACAGAAAATCCAAACTTTCAAAGTGGCTCCCTTTCAAAAATGCTCTGACTCCATGGAACCAGGTTAAAAAAACAAACAAACAAAAAAACCCCACAACTTTTCTGAATTGCTGCTACGGTGCATGCGTCACGGCTGTAATAGATCAGGAAATGTGTGAGTAGATGGACAATAAGAACTATGTTTTCCTCCAGTGTCATGACTCCTACTCCATTTTCTCCTGGGCCCAGTCCATGTTCTCCTGGTCCTGGTCCCGCACCAGTTTGTATCTCATGGGTTTGGTAGTTTTACAGATGACAGTCAGCGTCCGTGTTCTCTTATTGTTAATGTTTGTAGCAGGTTGTTCTCAGTGTGCATGTGTCTAGTTTCAATATGAAGACAACCAAAAGTGCAAACTTGTAGTCTTGCATACTAACCGCGTCTTTTCAGATATTTCTGTGTAAACAGGCATCGTTTTCAAGATGTTTGGTTGTAAAAACAAAACTTTTCTAAGATGAAAATGCAAAAACAATCTGTTTTCATTTGCAATGTGTCGTGTGAAAAGTGACATTGGTGCATCATCATATAAAACTTCAGGCTGGTTATCAAACACAGAAAGACAGTTTGGCGCACAATGATTTCTTACCTCAAAATAGTTACATTAGAGAGATTTTCTGTTACGCACTCTGCTGTATACTACTGTCCTGCTGTAGGAATTATTATTTGCAAAAAGCACCAAAACTGGACCTCTTTGGTACATTGGGCTTATGTTTGAATAAGGAGACTTCATAGTTGAGCAAATTTTGACAACAACTCTGTTTCCATTTATAACCTTTTTTCCAGATTTTCATGTTTCATATTGTTTTAATAAAATGTGTCTAAAAACGATGCCTTCATTAGAACACCAAAGAAGATTGTGTTAGGGATTTTCGTTCCATTTAGTTTGATTGTAGAAGAATAAAAGTGAAGAAAGAGCATCTGCACAAAAACACCAGAAAAACAAACAGCTAAGTGCATCTCTGATTCCTTTTCCAGTAATGTTCATGTTCATCAAAACAAGCGAAGGGAAAATGATTGCATTTTGGAGCAAAATAATATTGGGTTATGGCTGAAACAGCTCTGCTACAATTGAATGTTGGAAGCGCAGAGGTAAATAAGTGCAGCGTAATATTAGTGAGTTATAGAAGCATGGCAGAACAGGCCTGTTGAGATGTGTCTGTACGTCTCACCTTGCAGCAGGGAGGTCGCTGTCGTGACGGTCTCCGGCACGCCGTCCTTGCTGTAAATCGACTGGAGGAATTCTGGAATGCAGTCGTTTTCATCCACAATAACAACTCGTACCTAAGAGAGCAGAGGAGGAGGGCGGAAGAAGTGAGTGAGGGCACGAGTAAAACACGTCAGGTTTCACCTCACTGATGACTGACGCTCATATGATGTGTTAATAAATACTGACCAGGCTGTAGGATTACTCTCTTAAGTCATTTAACTCGCGTCAAGGATTCGTCCCAAAAGACACAGTTGTACAAACGTCTCAGTTGACAATGAAACCAAAAATGAAAATACTGGGATTCTTTAGCAATTCAAAATTTTATGATCCAGTTGATAAAAAAAATAAATAAATAAATAAAAAAGAGGGATGTGCTCCACAAGCAAAGATACAACGACTTCTTCTCAAAGAACTGTGCAGCCATCGGATGGACTTCAGATCAGGGTGTCCAGCACAGGGGTTCAGTAAAACTTTCTTTAGATTGTAGTCATTTTCTAAACAAATTTATGTCTGCACCACGTTACATTTTAAAGTTAAATGTTATTATGACAATATTTTATGGGCCTGGTCCATTCAAGATGAAACTGGATTGAACGTGGCCCCTGAACTAACCGTGAGACTTTTAAGGTCTGCTTTTGATCTGATAAAGCATTTAAAAATGTGACAGAAGCGTTGTAAAAGATAAGAAACGGGTAGTTTCTGAGGCAGATTTGCTAAACATCTGTAGATACCGCACATTTCATAGACACGGAGACATTTCAAGCAACAGCATCAGGGAAGTTTTCCAAGTCTAGCCTAGAATTTAAAAAGTGTCTTGTGTGTCTGTGACATGTGCAAATCTAATTTTGAGAAGGTAAGAGCAGGCAAACCCTGGGGCGCCGTGTTGGGAGCTGCTGTTTCACAGAATGATGTCAGGGTTTACCAGCTGAATCTCTTTTGAAGTTGGCGATGAAAAAGAACACGTCTAAACATGGAACTAAATCTACAGAATGGCTTCAAATTGAGAAAAAAATTGCCTCTTAGAGGAACACAATAAGAGCTCAGAACTGAATCCCACAGAAATGCTGCGGAACGAGCTCAGAGAGATATTTACAGCATTTCTGTGAGGAAGAATGGTGCAGAAAAAAATCACTCCTGTAGGTTTTGCAGCTCTCCACAGCGACTCCAACTTCTTCTTGTCAAAGAGGGTTAAACTAGTCGTCCAGTCACAGGGTTCCTTCGTTTTCCCGGCAGAATGTGTGAAGGTTCCAATAAAGGTCTGAGATGTTTTTGTGATATTTGTGGTATTAATTTAATCTGGAAGCAAACTGGACTCATCATACAAAATGCTTCATGAGTTTAAAACCAAACCATCCTTGAAAACAACTGAAATAAACAAGTATCAGCGGAGCCAAACAGCTCTCTCCATCACAGCCATCACCAAACAAGTGAAAACGTCCTTTTTATGTTTTTGGTTCAGAGAAGTTTCATATTTTCACAGCAACATTTTGAAGATGATGTTTGTTTTCAACCATACCGAACAAACAGTGAACAGCCTGATCACCCCGGGGGGTTTTGAGGACGGCCTCCAGGTTAGAGGAGCGGATCGGGAGTTCTAACGTTCAAATCCCATGGTGAACGGGTTGCCATCTTGGGTCCCTGAGCAAGACCTTTGACCCTTCATCACATCCCTGGAGTGGCTGTCCATCACATTCTCACAACTCACATAGGGAAATGCAGAACCAGGAATCTCCCTGAGGGGAATAAAAGAGCATGCTTTCTTCTTCAACCTCTTCTGAAGTCTGTTTGACGAAAAGAGAAACATCTTCAAAATTCCGAGCAAGTCCGTTGGCCTTCAGGACAAAACTGGATGTAGATAAGATACCATTGTATGGCAATGCCATGCAGCAAACTGGGACACAGACACTTTCTTGCCACTGCAGCTTGAGATTTTACATATTTATGTGTGAACCTGCGTCGCTAAAAAGCTGGACTCCATCGACGCACATATGGAGTTTGTGTACTTCTCATCTCATACATGTTTTAGCAATGTTGAGACAGCAACGCATTCACACACGCAAAAACCTGCGCAGGCAATCACAAGTACACAGCGCAGATTAAAAGTCACACTGCAGTGAAGGTTATGAGCATTTTGAATCTGGGATTACTACTTTGGGCTCGCTGCAAAATTGGTTTTCTTTGGAGCTGTTTTCATCCGCGAGCAGCCCAAATTAACCCGATCTCCGACCAAAGAAAGCTCCGTCGCACCCTCGGCTTTATTTAGCTCTCCTCATAGAGGCTCCACACATCGGGGATCTGCGCTCGCTCCAATAAGCTGAGGTAGAGTACAATCCTGTTCTTTTTTCTTTTTTTTTCCCAGTCCCTTTTGTTCCTATGACCCAGGAGCGAACAAATGAGTGCAAAAAATAATTCATGTGGTGTGTACATGACGGCGTGGATCTTAGATCACAGTGATGCTGTTCAGTTCATTAGGGACGTGGAGGCAAACAAAGCAGCCTCCACCAGATGTTGACTGCCTGCTCAGTGTATTCAGGAGCAATAAATAAAGGCATGTCTCTCTGACAGCCTCTCGACCCTCACACCCGCTCCTTTCTATTCAATATGAACACAGAGGCGCGCACACAAACACACGCAGCGAGCGGTTTGTAAATACCACTGGTATTAAGCTCTGCTAGGTAAGATGAAATTCTGTAATATCAGTTAATCCTTCAGCAAAGATCAGCTTGGAAGCTGTAGACAACAAAATAAAATCTGACCGTGTCAGCTCCCTGAAGTGATTTGAGTGTGTTTGCCAGCGTGCATCCATCACTGGGTGTGTGTGTTTGCATGCCATAGTGAGCACATCTCTACCAAGGAAATGGAAAGAGCTCAGCTGAATGTGAGAAGGAAAACTGTGTGTGGAGGAAAAAAATGCACAGAAAGAGTAAGTTTGAAAGAGAAGAGAGGAGAAGTCAGCCGTAATAAAGTCAGATGAGCTCAAACACATGCGCGATAATGCTCACACACACACACACACACACACACACACACTCGGGAAGCTGCAGGCAGATCTCAGGCTGGTTAGGTAACTAATGGTGCCGATGAGCTATCGCTCCTGGAGGGAGAAACTTGGAAACTACCTGCAAATTAAAGTCATGCTCGGTGAGTCCAGTGTGCGCCAACACACCACCTCTGTTTGCTCCTTTGACAGAGAGCGAAACATTTCTGACAGGGAGGAGAAAATTACACACAAAACAGAGAAGCAAATGACAGGGAGGGGTTTTGTTAATTGTCTTACGGCCATTTTACACACCAATGTTCCGGGTGAAAACACATCATTTTTGTGTTATTAAAGACGGTAGTGTTTCTATTTCACTGGTCCGTCCCACTCAAGATGAAACTGGGCTGAAGGTGGCTCCTGTGTGCAACAGCCCCAGTTGGTCTCTTGTTTCCACTGAAAAGCACAAAAATGTCTGTTTCTGTTGCTCCGACAGACTTGGGTCAATGGGTCAGGCCCGCCACGCGAGGTCTGCACGTCCAGGTCGCGCCATGAAAATAAGTGTTCTCATTCTGGCTTGAAAACTGTTAAAACAATGGAGTTTTTCATTTTTGCTTTTATTTTAAAAAAGTAAAGAACAGATGTTAAACAGATTCACTGGACCTGGTCCAGAAGGGTCCAGATGGCAACATGACTGGTTCCTTCAAAAGCTGCTTTAGGGTCCTACTGGTCTTTACTGTCTTTACTGTCTAACCGGACTTCAAGGAGCATGTAATGGTCCTTAAATTCCAGTGTGTTGAAGCAAAGAGGCATCTAAAGCATGCAGGACTGGGACCCTCTGGGACCACGGCCTTAAATTATGGGCTGTTTGCTGACAGCAGTGAAGTTTAAAACAAATAAATATGATCAGACTTGTCAGACGCCAATCGTGCACAAAGTGTTGAAGAATAAGAATAATGCATACAACCATAACACCACTTCAATATGTAAACTATGGGATGATTAAAATAACTTGTTTCTTTTATAGACTTAATATCAACCAGAAGAAGGCATGTCTTAATATGGGCCTGTCAGGGAAGATGCTCAGGAGGGAGTAGTGATGTGACAGACTGAAAGATGAAGTTAAAACGGTGGGCTTCACTGTGTGTGATCTATTTAAGAACCTTTGTCAGGTTGTGACAAACAACCCAAATCCTGCGTTAAGACCAAGACCTGACCATCCCAAAACCAAGACTTGAAGGAGCCAAGATCAAGTCAAGACCTCGACCTTGAAAATATGTGGAGCCATATGAAATCCGTGTTAACGGAATCGCAGACGGAATCGCGGAAATGGCCAATAAAAACGGAATTGGAATAAAACGCGGAATATTGCGGAATTCGTCCTAATCTGGTCTGAAATTCAGTTTTCGGGAGAAAATGGAACCTTATAGTGCAAAGCAAACATCCCGGTGGGACCGCCCGAGCTGCTGCAATGTGTACGTCACTTCCACAGCGCTGCTAACATGCTAAAGCTGCGTTCACAACGCCAAATGCTTTCCGCGATTTTGCGTCAAAATACAATTGAAAACAAATGTGAACGCGCGTTCCAGCCACGACGAGACGCGACGCAACAACACGATGTCCAAGCGAGCTGCTCCCTCCCCTCTCACACATTCAGAAAAGTTGTGAAACTCCACGCTAAGCGCTAAATACAGAGCAGAACAGTACACGGACTTTTATGCCTCAGGGGAAAAGCTTTTTTCGTAAATGCTGTCAACGTACTGTGGACTGGACTTGCAAAGACGCATGCAACTAATTGAAAACTATTTCTTTGTTGCAGGACTTTAAACATTAAATCGCCTGTTATATCCTATTAAATTGTGGACATTTATTCATTTCCACTTACCAGACACCTTTTTTTATGGTAAAAATGAGCATAAAAAACAAAATACAAAATTCAGAAATATTAAAACGGAAAAAACGGAATTTGGGAAAAAATAAAACGGATTTCATATACCTCTAAATATGGTCTGGAGACGGGTTTTAAGACCAAGACATTTCTGGAGAACTAATGAAGACTATCCTGTCAGCGAGAAGGAACCACAGTCAAGAACGTGACAAACCAAGAAGGCAGATTTCTGCTTCAGACAGAACTGAAGAGCAGCACAAACTACTCTCTAACATCTCATCATGTTAAAATTTGAGTGTTTGCTTTAACTTTCAAGAATTCAACACATCGTAATTGTTTCTTTTAGATTCATATGTGCTCTTGCATGAAGCACTGTGCCTTCGTCTGTCAGCCGCTAATTGGAGAAACACAGGTGATGGCTTGACGGGGCAGATCAAACCGCTGTGTGAAGTGAAATTATTCAGTCAAACTCCGTTTATTTATTGCATTTTGCCAATTATCCATTCAGAATTTTCACATCTAAACTACAAGGTGGTGAACACTCCCTTCTCACAGTGAGAAGGTCTTGGGGTTCAGGCAGAGGTGTCAAACATATTTTAGTCGAGGAGGCCACAGTACCTTTAAATTTTAAATTTTAACTTTAAAGTTTTTCTAAGTTGTGGTGCAGAGTAATACGTGATGAAAATGTGGTTTTTTTTTCCACAAAAGAAACAAACAATATGGAAAATTATTATACTCCTAAGCCTATTTCAATCAAACCTTCTGGTGGAAAATACAGTGAAATGCCCCCCAAAGACAACGTGTGCAGTAGCTGCTGCGAACTCCCCCTGACAGCGTGGCTTTCAGGCTAGTTTGTTAGTAACCTGGTAACTCGCTTTCATGGCAGCATCAGCAATATCTCAGCCCTGATCTCAGCGTTGTGTTGTGTCCACGACTTTTCAGAATTGTGTTAAAACATTTATGTTTTCTTTGATATTTTTTGGTGGCTTTGATGGACCAGATTGGAGCCTGTTCCAGGCCGGTTTGACCCACGGGCTGTGCAAGTTTAATGCACGTTACTCCGATTTCCTACAGAAGCCAAAAACGGACATTTGAGTTTTAGTGGTAGCTCTAAATGAACCTGTAAATTCAACTGGACAAAGAGGAACAGAAGATTGATGGATGACTGGATTCAATCAATTGCCTGAACCTTTCTCAGTTGGCAATGCTCATCACTTGAAAACAAATAATGCAGAATAAATAGAGCTACAGTTCTTATTGTTTTTTGTTACAATAGTAAGATTTAAAGAAAACAACTGAGTCACGCTGGAAAACAAAAGGTGTCACAATCGTCAATGATCTGACTCACTTTGCATCCATGTCTGGTTCTGGTTCAAAGCAGGATTTTTTTCAGCTTCATTCAAAGCACAGTGGCTTCTTTTCTGGCAGACTAGTTAATACAGTTTATGTTTCACTGTCGACACCATCATCGCAACTAACACCAAGTTGTTTTCCACTTTGTATTCAGCACAAAAGCTTCCATTCTGCATGTGTCTGTTGTGAATACTCACACAGCAGCCGTTTACCATTTTAGCTGGGTCCTCAGTGTTTTCCTTCCACATGAATGCTCCGGCACAAGATGCTGACCTTTGCATGTTTGCGACTCTGGAGGCAGCCACAGCCCAAACACACAGTAGCAACACTACATTGTTCATTACTGCATCACTCATTTAGTCGTTGCATTAATTTACACAAATTCAGCAAAACCTCCAAATATTGTATCTTTTCAGGGCATGTAGTAACACAGACAAAGCGACTGTGTTGAACAAATGAGTCTTTTAAGTTACCATCACCACAGCTGGTTGATAATGACAAATACAGTAACACCACTGCATTTGGCAGTAACACACGAGCAGAAACCTCGCTTGCTGTATATGAAAACATGCATGACAAATGGGGTTTCTGCTTTCCTGCTGTCTTTAGCAGCTGCTGTATGACCTCTGGCTTTAAAAGAAGGAACAACTCACCAATCTGGAACAAGCTCAGTCGTCTTCGACTGCAACATGAGACATGTTTGCCTTTAATTAATGTTATGATTAGCTTGCATCCACTGAAGCCGTTATGCATTAGCAGCTCTAAGTAGACATTAGCTGCCCTTTATAAGTGCTGTCTGACCTTTTATTAAAGTTAAACTTCATGAGTAAAGCTGTCAGAGGAAGTGAGCCCTATTCCTCTGAGTCGGGCTCTGCAGGTTTCTTCCTGTCCACAGAGTCCTCCTCTGCTTGCTCATGTGGAAATGTTGGGTTTTCTTAGTAAAAGTGCCTTGAAATGACTGTGTTTTTATCCTGCTTAAATAAAACTGAACTGAATTGAATTGAACTTTCAACATATTCAATCAGGTGTCTAAAAGAGGAGGCCAATGGGCCAAAACTAGCCCAAAGGAGGGTCCAATCCAGTTTGGAGGTTGGCAAGGTCTAAAATTCATAAGTAAGACAAAAACTGCAATATTCCGTAAAAGTAACTGCTTTATCTAATTATTCACTGGGGATCACGTTGTCCTTGTGAGATTAGCAGATGTAAAACACAACACTGGGATCCTGAACTGAACCGTTGCGGTGCATGCTGCTGGGATACCGTCTCCTCCACCACACTAGATCTGTTTCTGGTTTTCTTTGCTGCCATATGGTGCAGGTTTACGATTATGAAGGGAAAACTAATCTAGAAATTCATAGGAATGTTGTCTTTAGGCAAAAGCAGTTGCACCACAAAGAGCCTTGACCACTGAGCCTGTCATTATCTCATTGTAAAGTAATGACTAATGGTGTAATTTCACTGGGGGAGTGGAGTGTAGAGGTGGTGGTGGGGGGCAAAATGCTTGTAAAGAGAATTAAAGGTAATATGACGCACAGGTAATCTGTAAAGAGGCATTACTGTGTACAAAATCTGCCTTTTTCTCCCTCTTGATACAGACTGCTGAAGTCTCCACGCTGGCCGGAAAACCCCTCTCACTGATTCCGCGCACGTAAAACATTTCAGGACAAAAAATGCATGGCGCTGAATTCAGAGCAGTACCAGGGTTCTTTTTTTCTGCTAAAGCACCCAATCAAAGGTATCCTCAGAGACTATTCCACTCAATTCCGGAGCTAAACCACAACAAAAAAAGCAGTCTCGAAATAGAAATTAAATCAGTTATGGATGTGTTGCGTTCACTGTTCAGCAGAAGAAAGTTTCAACCTGCTGTTGTTGAGCCTCAGAGACAGAGAGGGGCTGTTAGGGCAAAGGGTGTAGTGTCTGGAAGCTTTTGGCTTCTGAGGTGCTGACCAGACTGCACATATTGAAGGCTCCTGAGGGCAGGCATGGGGCTAAGGAGGCTGGTTAGCTCGGACAGGAAAGCAGGAAGACAAGGGCGCATACAAACTACCTGCCAGCTCCGTCCTCTCAGTCTCCCCATCACACTCCCGTCTCCTCCCACTGCTGGACTCCGCCAGCAACCCCTCCTCTCCTTTCTTTTGTCGGGTCTGCGTGGCGCTCTGTGGAGCCGGTGAGGACGGGATGGGTTCAGCAGGACATGTTTTAGCCTGAGGCCAGAGTAATGATGGAAACCAGACCGGATGCATCAACGCCCGCAGCAGCACATCGCTTCTGCTGCTTCACTTTCTGACAACACAAGCAAGTCTTTGGGAATCCCAGAGCTGTCATTTCAGTGTGGACAATTCTATCCGGCTCTGGCTGATGAGGACGTTCGCACTTTTAAACTTTCACAGGTACGGCTGTCTTTTGAATACGGGGTGCGTATAACTCATTTTCAATAAATTCAGCTTCAATGGATTCCAAGCAGCCGTAATATTAAAAAAAAAAAAAAAAAAAAAAAAAGGGCCTTTCAGACCGTCTGAAACCAGACTAACCACAGAATTCACACACACGACCATCATTAATGCTGCTGACTAATTTATCTGTTGTCAAAACAAAAACCGAGGGAGCATTGTCTTCAACACCGATGGACTTGTTCAGGTTTTGTTCACGTCTGTGTTGTCGTTACCTCGGCTGCGCTGCTCATGCTCTCCACTCCCTCGCTGGCTCGCACCAACAGCAAGTAGCGGTGCTGGTCGCTCTCGTAGTCGATGGGGCGAGTCAGGCTGATTTCACCCGTCTCGGCTGAGATGGAGAAGAGGCTGCTGGGATTGATGAGGAGGCTGTAGGTGATTGGTTTCTTCTGGAAGGACACGGCTGGTGTGACCAGGAAGCTGAGGAGACACGGGCCAGACGGTGCTTCAGTCACTGAATGCGTGTGAGGACTGAGGTCAGTCAGCCAATGAATGAAGAGGTCCTTTAAGGTATGTACTGCACACACAGGGACGGCCGCGACAAGAACACAGAGTCAAGAAATGCACTTCTAAAGATTCTAAAATGTACTCTTCCCCTCGTAGAAAAATTCCTTGAAGTGTCGACTGAATCCTGAAAGAACTCTAAATATGTGCAGTTCAAGCTAAATACTGTTCACACGCATTTAAATATTCCACTATCTTTACAGTTTAGTAGCTATATTTTAAATAATTCACAAGGAAAATGCTGTGATTATCGACGAGATCAATCTCAATATTCATGAAGACTTCCAGAATAAATATTCAAGTAATACTTAAATTACAAGATTATGCTAGGATTGATGATTAAAGCCACTGTTTGCAAGAAAAACATCCCAGTTTTTAGTAATTCACATGGTTTAAATCCATATTCATTTATGATTTACATGATTAATATTCAGGTTTGTGATATATTACATGATTGATATCCCAGTTATTAGAGAGTTACAGGTTTTATATGAACATTAATGAAAAAGTACATGATTTATTTCCACGTTATTGATAATTCACTTTTTTTTACGATATACACAATATACACAAATAATATCCAGCATATTGATTATATAAATAATCAATATGCAGGCTGCAAATAATTTACGTAATTCATTTCCTAAGTTTTGATAATTCATCAGAACAATATTGATAATTTACAGGTGAACAGGTTTTTCAAGGAAATCTAGGCATTATGTACTAAACAAGATGAATGTCTACGCTGTTCATATCTACGATACTAAATGTATAGATTATATCAAAAATGAAATATCTAAAAGTGTTGTTTAAGATTTTAACAAAGTTGTGGTTATTTAGCTAATTTACATTTTCAAAAACATGTTTCATATCAATAACAGAGTTTACAAAACATTGTACACCCAGCTACTGAACCTCTTCACAAATGATAAATTAACAGGTATTTATACTTAGCAGGAGTTATTACCGAATAGTACAGAATTCCTTCATCGTCTGTACTGCTCATCCTGCTCAGGGTGCTGGAGCCAATCCCAGCTAGTTTACAGGCGAAGGCAGGGTCCACCCTGGACAGGTCTGCAGTCCACCACAGGGCGAAGTGGGGACTGATCCAGAAACCTCATGCATGCGCAGCATGCACTGTTCCACTGAGCTACATCCCCTCGAGCGCCCCCAAACTTACAGGAATAAATTCAGACAGATTCCAAAAAGAAACACGTCAAATTACAAATGTTTTAGTGTTCTGTTCAGAGGCTGAAAACACTGTTAAATAGTTAGTGCTCACTGCATGAAGTTGATCATTTGATCATTATATTTTACCACACCTCAAAGTTAATCTTTTCAGCTCACCCTCTGAGTCTGGTTCTGCAGAAGGTTTTCAGCCCTGACTCTGGTTCTCGAGGTTCATCGCTGTGACCGGCTGCTTGTGTCAAATGGTTGGTTTTTCTCTGTAAAAGTGCCTTGATATAGCTGTTATGTATTTGATGCTTTACAAATTGAATTGAATTGAATTGCGTACACTCTGCTTTTTTTTCCTTACAGTATTGTCTTTGTTCTTGGATATTCATCTGTACCCCCTTTAGATTTTAAATAATACAAATGAAGCTGTTCTTATTTATTGTCCTTCGAATTTTCTGCATAAATTAGCTAAATAATGAACACTAGCAAAGCATCCACAATACAGAAGTGTGTTGTCCTGCTCTGGAGAGGGACTCTATATAAAATATACCATCTGCTGTGATATGCAAACAAAACCTGCCCCTCCATATGTGCGTAAACCAAACCTCTGTGAAGCAGCATCAAAAACATCTGGATGCAGTTCCTTCCCAGTTGTAAAGGTGAAACAAGTATGTTTGAAATGTTACTGAAAAGATATAATTAGCTGTGGCTTTATGCAGTTCAAATAAAATTAATTGCCAAATAATCTATCACACATAAAAATCCATTGGTGTTTATCTTTAGTTTATTCGAGTACTAAATAAGACTGTGGAACTGCGAACTCTAATTTTACAGATTCTGGAAACCTCCAGCAATGATTTTATGGTCTCTAACATGTGAGAACCTGTGCATATACACAACCGATAGTATTTACAAATAACACCTAGAAAATGGGAGTTTCCCCACCCGGACCTTTCTCTCTTGGTGCCCAGTTCCCATCACATCAGTGCTCCAGCTCCTGGGCTCTGTACAGTGGGATTGTATCTATTGACAATGTAAATTAGGGATTACAGACCTTCTGGTCATTTTCATTTAGCACTGGAACGATCTCTCCTAATCACAATACGATGAGGAAGGAATTCCCAACCCCAGAGCGTATGGAAATAAATAATTAACGGCCGTCTTGAAGCTGCGCTGCCTCTTGCTTAAGGCGAAACGTGTCACAGTGTGGAAATCTATTTAGCAGGCTGTAAAACATGGAAGACATCTGATCTCAGCTACAGAAAGAATGGAATGTGTGCACATTAAACATAAATTAATCTGCCTTTAAAGAATGAGGAATGTGAAGGAGCTCTGCGGTCGTATCATGGGGGTTAGAAGGACAGCATCTGACAGCAGTGTGTGAGAATTCATGTAATTGTACAGTATGTTCAGGCACATATAAAAATTAATCATCCTCTTGGAGGATTTCCTCTCATGTTCATTCAGAAGGTAGAATGATGGGTAATATAATTCAATTCATTCTAACCCTTCAATCTCTTTGTTTTCAAATCACTTCTGTAGATCTTTCATGGCATCCTGCTGGTTTTAGTCTTGTTTCAAACCAAACGTGACGCCCTGTGTAGTTGTCTTGAAGACTGGATCAGATTCTCCTCTGGAGATTCTAGACATTAGAACTGCCTCTATTTGCCACTCCGTCTTCACAGGTTCTTCACTGGATGAACACAACGCTTCTCATTTGCTTCCATTTCATGACTCTGCATTTCGTCCCAGTCAACATTTGGAGGAGGGGCCTATGCAGGTTTGTCCTCAAGTTCCAGAATGACCCCATGGCCAAATGTCAATGTGGGCTTCATGCCATGTGAATGTAGGCCAACAGGAATCCATACATATGGGACACATCTGAGTCATCTTTAAGTTTCATGTGGGTGTATAATAACATTTCTGTTTGCCCAAGGCTTTCCCATATGGTTTGGCCATTGTTCATTAATGTAACCTTTTTGTATACAAAGTTGAACCCATGCAGTCAGTCCATACGGTTTGAATTATGTTGAACATATTTAATCAACCCATGTGGGATTCTGAAGTCCCATTTATACTCAAGGAGAATAATGAAACAACTTTTGACAATAAGATCGAACAAGCGCCATTTTTTTTTGTGTGCCTGTGCTGAGGGGGGTGTGGTCTGTGCTAAGGGGCGTGTCATGTGCTGAGGGGGCGTGGTCTGCTGTTAGCTGACATCAGGAAGCTAACTTTGCTCTTCATCCTTCTGGACTATGAATAGGCCTTTATGGGCTCCCCGGTCTGAGCCACGGATCCAGGTCCACTCTGGATGGGTCGAGTCAAGACACTGAAATCAGGGTTTGTTTGTTTTCTCTTGATGTTTTCAAGCATCTCGCATACATGTGTGACTGTGTGTGTGAATGTTACAGATCATGCTGACACAGTAGTCGACAATGTCCGAATGAAGATATGTCGCCATTTGTGTCTAACAGGACTAAAGAAACTGTTTTGGATGTGAAGTGAAGATTTTAAGCAGACTTGAGATCAGGAGTTGAAGGTTTGAGTCCCTCCCTGGGATGCTTTAACATGGGTGCCCACCACATTCCACAAAAAGGATGGGTAAAAGTGGGTAAAGGAATTTCCCCCAATGTGTTATTAAAGAGTGACTAGTTCAGTTTTACCCCTTTTATTTTTTATTTATTTTTTTTATAATTTTTACAATTTTCTCAAATGTGTTTTGTCACAGATTCCCTTCTCTTTAGAAACTGTGAGCCATGCTGGAAGACATTCGGTTTGCTTTGTGTCTCAGATGTGGAGTAATGAACACACACAAGCTGTAGATCTAGATAAATCTACATATAGATGTTGATCTTTCTCCCACTGATTCAAATCAAATCCCACTGAGTCATTCCTTTCATTAAGCACAAACTCCAGACTTTTCATATAGAAAAACACTGTTACTTCCAAATTTTCCAGCCATAACAAGATTGGATGAAATTGTTGCCATAAATGTTCTCAACAAAAGAGCAATTGGCTTGATATACGGCATTTTCTCATTTTTATCTTCTCTATTGCTTTATACTTTTGAAATCTCATTGGGGGAATGTTTTGGCACTGATATTACATTTCAAATAGAAAAAGCCCTTTCTGCTTTCAGCGGTGATATAAATTCTGCAGTCCAATGTTCCACAATGTCTGCACAAGAGAAGTTGGTCAGGATTGTATCCAGGAACAGATCGATTATAGCAACCTGAAAATCTCATAAGCATTAGACACTGATAGTTGATATATTTCTGAAGCTTGTGGAGTTAAAGATCAGAGTAGCCCAAAGAGGAAGAGAAAGTCTCCTCCTCTGAGTCTGGTTCTGCGGTTTCTTCCTGTTAAAAAGGAGTTTTCTTTTTCCACTGTCTACTACTGTATGTTTGCTCATGTGGGATTGTTGGATGTTCCTCTGTCAAAACATCTTGTATAATCTGTGGCACAGTAGGAATGAAATTGGACTGAATTGCATTTCAGAGAAACTCACATTTTTCGAAAAAATAATCAAAGTCAAAGAGAGAGCCTCAGCAACATTGATTATTACAGTTTGATATTAATGACAAGGAAGCAGCAGTAGAAACAATCTGATGGTTAAGTTGATTTATGTTACCATCATCTTTTTTATTCCTTATCAATTCAAAGTAGATCTGATTAATTAAAACCTGAATCCTGAATTTTATGACCATCGTTTTTCAGTTAAAAAAAATAATAAAAGCATGAAGACATGTGAACGTAATGAGAACTCACGGTTGTCCTTCGGGGGTGTTTTCTGGAATGGCGATGGTGAAGGAGGCATTGGCGAACTGCGGGGGGCGGTCTCCAGCGACCACGGACAGGACGGCGGGGGCGCTGCGGCTGCCCAGCCTGTCGGCGGCCACCACGGTCAGCAGGTACTCCCGGTCCCGCTGCAGGGGAAGACCCGTGGTCCGGACCTGGCCGTTCTTCCGGTCCACCTCGAAACGCCCGTCGCCTCCTGCAGTGTTGAAGCAGCCCAACAATGAAGAACAGTTGAGATTTACTGGATCTGAGGGTCATTTTGTAACACATTCAGAAAGGTGAGAAGTTGTAATCTTCTTGAAATGAGATTTGAACCTGTCGATGAGCATGCGTTGGCTTCCTGTTCTTTTCTAAAGAACACCTGCAGCCGATGAGTAATTTTTATACATTTATGTTTAATAGCTGAAGCTGCTTCAGCTGCTCTCCCTTGTTTGAGTTGAACACAATGCGGTATTGTTGGACGTCTGTTATTATTGATCGAATGAGACCACAAATTGAAAAGATCTCAGAGTTGTGTTTGCAAAGAAATGTGACTCAGCTGACATTTTTTCTTTCCATTTACAATTTTGATGAAAAGAATGTGGGGAAAAAAAAGATATATTGCAAATTATTTGTGATGTGCTCTGCCTGATGTATCATTCAGCCGCAGCCATGCACATACAGACATGGAAAATACATGTCATGAGTACGAGAACATGTGAAAAATGTACTGAAAATGCATTAATCTTTGTGTGTGTTTTATGATCTCTGGTTTAACGGCGTGTGAAGAGACTGATTTACACACCACTCAAACACACCACTTTGTGTGTTTCTGCTGTATATTACCATTATTTATTAATGACCAAAGGAAAACAGCCAAATATAAAGACGACTTCAGTGTTGCATATATTATGTATACAATGAATAAATCATCAAAATTGTGGGAAAATGGGTTATTTTAATTCCCCCCCCTGCTGAGCGGGTGAAAACATATAAGAGCCCTGTACCACTCTGATCTTCTTGCCAAGTGGGTGGAAAATGGACAATGTATTTCCTCAGCAACAGGCTGCTCAGCTGAAAGAAATCCACACTTTTAAATTCAAAAGCTAGTAAGCTTGTAGATCAGCCAAAGCCACTTCCCAGAGCAGTTTCAAACAACAGTCAGGTCAACTGACATTTATTTTCAGTGATTTGTATAACAAGTGTTTGCTTGTTAATGCAAAGCGAAGCAGCACATTTAAGTGATAAAGTGGTTCAAAGTGCCGTGCATTAGCCGATATGGCCAGCAGCAAACAAAGTCACTAAATGAGATGAATAAATACATGAATTCATTACTGAAAATATACAATACGTTTTTATTTAGTGTTGGCTGGACGTGATGTGTTTCAGACCTGTTCATCAGTTTTCTCAGCCAAATATTCAACATTTTGCAATACAAACATTTCTTATTGAACGACAGCGAATCATTGCAGCAATGATCTGCTTTGTGTACTGCTTTTTTATCATTTACAACTCAATAGAATTTTTGACAGTATTGAACAAAACTATGGAAAAATAAAATGGAACTAAGGAAAAATCAAGGTTTGTGTCAACGCGACTCCATCCATCCATCCCGAATAAAACAATATTATATTACAAAGTATCAATGCTTGATCAATTTTGAAACGCTCAACTTTTATTTTGCTGATTGTGCATTAAAATATGGCATAATATGATTTTAGAATTATGCTTCATAGTAGTGAAACATTCAGGAAGACGAGTCAAAAGAAACGGGATGGTCAAATATGGCTGCACTTTGCTAGTTTGATATGTGATGTAGATTGAAAAACAACTACAGCTAAATTAATCTACAGATCTTGTTTACAAGTCTTGGACACACGAGGGTCAAGCCTTGCAGAACAGACATGACTTAAAGGGCAACTCCGGTTTTTTGACACCTGGACCTTATTTCTAGGTGTGTGCATGCTCATATACTCACTCAGACAAACATGGTGCAGCTCGGAGTCCTTCAGAAGTTATTTAGATCCAACCGATTTAGCGGGGGCCACGGCAAGGGAGCTTCAGCGCGGGACATCATCTCTGCAAAATCGCTCATTTCGGCTGTATTTCTTCATCCATCGCCAGTGTTATCATAAAGTCAGCTCTGAAGACGGAAGACGAGCTGACAGTTTTCGCTAACTTAGCCACAATTAGCTCGGATGGGAACGTTGCGGAGCTCCTCTCCCCAGCAGAGAGGCACTTTGGCTCGGCCTCGGCTGTCACGGCGCCTGGGTGCCTGACTTCCAGGGGCCGAGTTGGGGCCGATTGGGTAAACGGCCCGGAGCTGCCGCGGCGCAGCAGCTGGAGCCCTCTCCTCACCGGATCCAGATCAGCTGACCCACCTGAAGATGGTCGAAGAGCTGACTTTATGATAACACTGGCGATGGATGAAAAAATATAGCCGAAATGAGCGATTTTGCAGAGATTATGTCCCACGCTGAAGCTCCCTTGCCGTGGCCCCCGCTAAATCGGTTGGATCTAAATAACTTATGAAGGACTCCGAGCTGCACCATGTTTGTCTGAGTGAGTATATGAGCATGCACACACCTAGAAATAAGGTCCAGGTGTCAAAAAACCGGAGTTGCCCTTTAAATGAGGAGTAGCACATAAAGGCCATCATTCCATCTCTACCAGTTTAACTGTTTGAATTACATGTTGTGTGCGCTAAATAAAACTAATATTCTTTTTTTTCTAAATTAACAATTATGTGCAGTAGTGAAATAAAATACAGCAGTTTTCAGCATTGTCTTTTCTTCAAAGTTACTCAACCATTTGTCAAGCATGAAATCTGCTGTGACTCTTTATTCCCTTCGTTGTGTATCGGAACACATGAAATAACCCCAGAGCAAAACTTTACATTAAACGGGAGCAAAATGTGTCATGTCATATGCTACGTGTCAAAAACAGCCTTCAGAAACACCAGTAGTCTTATATTTAAGACCATTCCCCAATGAAAACTGAACATTTACTAACCTTCATCAAAGTTCTGCATCCACAAAATGATAAAACCAAATGCTAAAAAGTGGTACTCAGCACTACAGCGAGCGGTGTGACGAGGCTTTTAGTGGATGAATCATCAATTCCAATGACTGAAGAGCCGTCTAGACACGAACATCGATGTTTACGCTTTATTAATAGACAGATCTCTGCTGTCTGCTGGGTTTTTTTTCTCTTCCATCCTCAGGTGAAAACTTGGAGGACCCCCTCCTTAACACTTCTTTAAATGAGCACCAGAAATTGTGATGTGGCGAACAAAAGAAAAGCAATTATTCTGTAGGATAGAGAAATGAACGGCGCTGGAAAATTGCATGTGCTGCTGGTACAGCGGCTCCGAGGAGGGCAGCCGAAAGCAGACGCCGTTTCGTCCTCGCCGTGATTCTCTCTGTCAGAAAATGATCAAACACTCATTTTCAAACCCTGCAAATTATTGATTTGATCTTCACAGGCTTGTTTTCAAATGATGACCCAAGGGGAACATCTTATTTTTATTATTTTTTTGAGATCTTGATATAAATCGGTGGACTTCTTGCTTTGTGGTTTGTGAAAAACTCCATCATATCGTTGCAAGTGTCCAGTTACACCAGAGACAAGAAAGACGCGGAGATACACCAGAACCAACCACAGGGCTGCGCTTACACAGACATGGCAGGAACGCCGAAGACGATGCAGTTGGCATGGCAGGCTCGGAGTTGGCGAACACAGGGATTTAGATTAGTCATGGACAGAAATACGGTGGTGACAGAAGTCATTGTGCTCCTTTTACACAACATGGAGACGAGATGACATAAAAGCTCACCGTCAGAGAGGAAGTACTCCACTTCACCGTTGTTGCCTTCATCCCCGTCCTGAGCGTAGAGCTTGTAGACGAGTGACCCGGCAGCAGCGTCCGGCGACACCACAGCGAGGTATGGAGCGGGGACCATGCTCCACTCGGGGATATTGTCGTTTACATCCGTCACAGTCAGCTCCACTCGCACCAGGTACCACTCTGGACCTGCACAACGAGGCAAAGGCACATCAGGAAGGGTTAACTGCAGCTGCCAGGCAAACAGAAGGCCCAGGTTTTCTAGGGTTGAATAACGGTGTGAGAAATCCATTTTTTAGTTTGTGCTCACAATGAAATATTCAAGTCTTTAAAGCTCACCACACTTCAAAGAGGCCTCTTGCCACCTCCATATTATATTTCTGTCCTCAAAGCTCTCCTAACACATCACTGCTGTGTTCCTGTTGCGATTGTTTTTCTCGAGCATAATGGCTGAGGACACGCAGCCAGAACTGGCTCGCTGCTTTCCTCCGACCAACTGTGCTGCTCGGGGAGGCACAGTATCATTCCAGCAACCGGTACAAACCAGCTGGCCCAGGTAGCTCCGCTGCCAGGTCAAAGCAAATAATGAATGAACGTGCACACGCACACCGGTGCCAGCAAGGAAAGGAAAGGTTTGCGTAACGCAGACTGAGAGCCAGTTGTTTGATGATAAATAGACCATTTAGCTTATAGAAAACATGAAGGACTTCCAACCCAAACCACGTCAAACAATAATGGAGCAACTGCAATGCACCGCAATTATAATGCTGAGATACTAAAACTGTGAATGGGAGAGATGGGAGGGCCTCACAGAGGTGCAGTGGTTAGGTAGGAAAGTGTACGTAGGTTTGATTCCCTGTGGAATTGCATGTTCTACCTCTGGCCCCTGTTACTGCTCCTACAAGACATGTCCTGGAGGTGTAGCTGTGGATGTGGGTGATGTGTGACAGACTGGAATCATGTCCAGCATGAAGTCAGCTGGGCTCAGCTCCACCCCATCACAGGGAAAGGATGAACAGGAAGGGTGGATAGAAAGGGAGGGAAAGTGCTTTCTGTGAGTTTATGAACAACGTTTCAGTGTGAGACTGTGGCCTCTTCACCAATATGCACCAATCCCTCAGTGGAACTAAAAAGGTCTGCAGTTGGAACTTTAACAGTAACATGCCGACCATGTTTACGCCTTGGATCTTAGATTATCAACTCTAAAACTACCAAGTCTGAATTTATTTTTTCTATAAGATGGTGTGTGAATGGCTTCTTTTCCATTCTCAAACTAAATACGTTCCTTTCAAAAATACAAATTGAAGGCTTCACTGTGGAGGAATGTTTATCAAACAGGGGTCAGCCCGAATAAAATCTACTGCAAGAGACATAAGGTGGTGGTAAAGGTTTAATTTTCAGTGCTGCTACTGGTCAAAGAATTCTGCAGAATCTTCACTTAAACACAAAATTGAACAGTGAAATGAGCTGGAAATTCTGTGAGATGAAGGGATAAAGCATATCTTCACCATGGACTGGAATTTTTTTTTTATTCATATTTAATGTGTTTATAAAAACAAGAAGGCATCATCAACGTGGTATTTAAAGCAGGCGTTTCTTGAGCTCTCGGCCCTGCCCGCCCCGGGCGTCCGGCGCCCGGGGTGGACTGGCTCCTGCCGGTCGTGGCTCCGCGGGGCCCGGGCCCCAGGACCGCCAGGGTCCCCGGCCGGGGCTTTTATTTTTGTGGCCTGGTCTGTTCACTACTATGGTTCATCAGGGGGAAAAAAAAGGAGAAAAAAAAATTGTATGTATATATATATGTTTATGAATGGTTCTGTCAGTTCTTGTGTTGGTTGTCAGCTCTGTTTGGGTGTTGTCTAGATTGGGGTTTGGGATTGTTCTTGGTTGCGTGTGGTGCGTCGACAACACTGTTTTGTATTGTGACTTTGTGCCCCTGCCCCCTCCCTGTTCCCCCTCTCTTTATCTTCCTCTCATTCTGTCCCTTGCTCTCTGAGCGTTTCCGTCCCGGTCCTGCCCTCAGCCATGCCGGATGCCAGCTTTAAATAAAGGCAGCAGCAGGAGGAGATTCAGTCTCGTCCTGCTGCTAACATTAAAATCTGTTCGGATAGTAAAAGGCTACAATCATACAATATCGCACGCCACAGCTGCCGAACAGGACAAGGGAAAAAAAAAAAAAAAAAAAAAAAAAAAGCAGGCGTTTCTCAAAATGTGGCCAGAAATCCACATTACGGCCCCGTTTAGAAAACAATGTTTTCAAGAAAAAATGGCAAACGTCCGCAATGTTTTCAGGGTCCTTTAATAAAACCTGAGACTGAAAACATAAGTCTTAAAGGTGCTGTAGGCAGGATTCCGCATCTCCGCCATCTTGCTTAGGGTTACCTAAGCAAGATGGTGATTTGACCCATCTAAGATGGCGATTTGAAACCCAGCACAGCCAATCCTGTCCTGTTTTCTCTGACATCACGCCCTTACGCAAGTTAAGCCCCTCCCACAAGAACGTGTGACGAACGCCCCTCGACCAATCACGGTTAAAGCCTCATGGGCTCTTCTGATTGGTCAAAGATACCTGGAGCTGTCGAGATTCCTTTTCAGCTCAGAACAGAGACAGATGGAAACGCTGCACCCTCGCGGTAATGCAGTTATGCTACACTCCTAAAGGATTATCAATGGATACTCTAACATTTAATCCAAAGAAAACAGAAAAATTAGCACTGACTAGCAAAATCCTGCCTACAGCACCTTTAATAGCACACCACACACGTCATTTCGTTACAAAACCAACAGGACCAACTCATGACCCAACATGCTAACTCCATCCTCTTTAGTATTTCCACTATTTATTTGGAAACACAAAACTTTTCTGAAACAAAAGTGCAAAAACGATGCATTTTCACTAGAAGCGTAAACAAGGGCTCAGAAAATATTCACAATATCTTTTGCAAAAGACAAAATTTGCTAAATTCTAATACTTTTTTTTTTTTTTAATAAATAAGCTCTTTGATTCTGTTACACTACCTTCAACTGAACTGTCAGGTCGTCTCCATTTGTCTCCTGAGAAGCAGAGAAATAATGTGTAGGAAGCTGAGGAGGCCGCCTCTGCATCGCAGCCAATGATTCTAATCAGAGCTCAGCGAGCTGCACCTGTCCTAAACAGCAATCACAGCCACTCTGCTGAAAGACAATGAAGCCCCACACAGGTCTCATCAGCACCTCCATCCCTCCACCCTCAAAATGCCACGCAGGAGTGTCTGCTGCTCACAGCAGGGGGGCAGAACAGCCAGAGGATTGCTCTCATTTGAGTCCGTTTGGATACCTGTTGGGGTTAAAAAAAAAAAAAAAAAAGAGGCTGATTCCCGCTTGGACTCTGTAGCAACAGATGCATGTAGAGAGGTGGGAGAAAACAGGCTTTGTGGGTACCGCTGTGTACGAAAAGATGCAAAGTGGGCAGATAGGAGAATAAGAAGTATTGGCCGAGTAAGAGGGCGCAATCAAATAATATGGAGTGCAGCGATGGGGGGGATGCAGCGAGAAAAATAGGAGCTGAGTGTCGCATGAACAGGATTAGGAGTGAAGCTCAGAGGCTGAAAAATGACCCTGTGGTTGTTATAGAAACAGCGGAACAACGAAAAGAGGACGACGGGAGAATTAGGGATGGAAAGAAAAGAGAGAAGCACAAGCAAGCAATTGCATAAATCAATGGCATTAAGGAAGAGAGGGAACGAGGGAGCGTTACAAGGAAAAACGTAAGCGGACTTCAAAAGAAGACAGAAGAGTGGAATTAACCAGCCATATCTTACAAAAAAACTAAAACTAATGGAAAAAAACAACAACAACAACACAGCACAGCACTTGACTCTGGAGTTTAACCCGTGTATTTGCTACTGATCTCTTTTTTCTTTTTGTCTCACTCCATCTCTTTTCATCTCCCTCCCCCTCTCTGTGGTCATAACAGATTCAAAATTAATTGGCAAAAGGACAATGTAGCGTTGGGAAGGGAGGGACGGCATTACCCAGATAATAAATCATCGGGCTAATATACAGAGCACTATGCCAAAATGCATCTTACGCACACACCACACACACACACACACACACACACACACACACACACACACACACACACACACACACACACACTAGTAACGATCATCAGTGATTAGTGGCTAATGAAAGAGCTTTGGGATTGGAGGCTCACTGCTCTTGCAATTCCTCACACTAATGCATCTTAGTGCATATAATGATACAGTATGTTGCAATCCCAAGAAACAATATGGGCTGCAATTACAAATAACACCAAGGAAGGCCTTCTTCATGGCCACCAACCTCATTTGCTCCAATAAGCTGTGAGTCTAAGCATGTCTCAATGCTGCCGTCTTCATCGGCTGAATTCTGAAAGTCTGCGCCCCCATCGGTATCATCCACGCTAGTTTGGATTATTAGGTGTGGCAGCTCATATTCTAATGCAGTGATATCAAACATACAGGAGGCCACATGCAGCCCAGTTTCATCTTGAGTGTCTCAGGATGGTAAAATAGAGTCATAATAGCTTTTGAATTTAAAGGGTTTTTTTGGTTGTGGTGCAGAATAATTATGATGGAAATATCTCTATTTGCACAAAACCAAATAATGACAAAACGTCGGTGGAAACTCGAGTGAAATGTCTCAAAAAGAAAGCTGCATATTTCAACAAACTGTTACGGCCCGAACGCACTGGACGCGGAAGCGCCGCGCGCGGTAGCGCCGCGCACGGCGCTTCTGATCGCCTCCCATGTTAACCTATCTGACCGGCCGCACCAAACGCGCAGTGGAGCGCCGCGCGCGCCGCGGCTCGCGCTCTGCAGCGCGCCCGCTCCGCTTCGTTCTATTTTTCACGCGAGCCGCGAGCGCCGGGAGCGCCATATGTCAAGCTGGATCAAGCAGATTGGACCAGACAGGAAGTCGGAAACAGAAAAGGCAAGAGAATCCGGTCAATTTTCAAAATATAACAAATTAAATGACGATTAGTTACGGGCGGTGTTGCTCGTCCGTCTATAATTTGTCACTTGGGTCTAATCACAAGACAGATGGACACACAAACAGACATATGCATGTACGCACCCAAACACACACACACACACACACACACACACACACACACACACACACACACACATACACACATACACACACACACACACACACACACACACACACACACACACACACACACACACACAGCGACAGACATTCACGTGATGCAGAAAAAAAGAGGACAGGAGGAGAAAAAGTCTCTCCACAGGTCACCAAAACACACACATCCATACTGGCAGAGCGAGACAGAGGGAACAGGGAACAAACGTGAAAACCGAGAGCTGACGGAGCGAGCCGAGTGCAGCCGATGTGTGACCAGCGCGGAGAGCGCAGGCGCCTCCAGTGCGAACAGCCAAGCGCCGGCACGGAGACGCGCGCGGCGCGCGCGGCGCCTCCGCTACGCTTCCGCGTCCAGTGCGTTCCCGGCGTTACAAACAGCATGGTTCTGTGGCTAATGCTCGTTAGCTATCTTTCATGGCAGCATTAGTGATGTCTCAGCTCTGATCTAAGTGCTGTGTTGCATTTTGTCTGCTACTCTGAAGAAATTTGCAAAAAAGAAGGAAAAAAAAAATCAGTGTTTCCTTTGAAATTTTTACTATTTGCTTTGTGAGTTGGTGGGCCGAATTGGAGCCTTGTGTGGGCCAGTTTTGGCCAACATGCCTTATGTTTGACACCCATGTTCTCGTCTATATAAATTAATCAAATAAATCTGAATTTGATTGTATCTTATAATAGATAAAAATTTAATAAATACATTAAAAGATAATTGCTGAAAATTGCACGTGTGAAACCTAAACGAGGTTACACTAAAGGCTGGTTAGCTTTTAGCAGAATAAATAAGCCCACTTGTTCCCCTTCTTGTACTATATTATGCATCAAGCTCATGCAGTTTTTTTTCCAGTATTTGTGAGGAGTAGAGGGTGGCCACAGAGGTGGAACTGAAGTGCTTGCTCTACTTGCCGCAGGTTGCATCTTTAATGTTTTTGTAAGTGTTTTCATTCATGTTTCCCAAACCCCTTTTTATACGAGAAATATGGCCTCACTCCACACACAGCCTTCTGCAGGGTCTCAGATGGAACCCAAACACAAATCCTGCGAGTATCTGCACTGCTGCTGACTCAAAACACACCAGTCACAGTAATTGTTACTGGAATCCATGATAATAACACTGTTTATCATGCTTCAGCGTCAGAGCTTTGACCCTCCGGTCTTAATAAACACAGCAAAATGTTTCATCCTACACTCACGCCGACATGTGATATGCCGTGTTTGTCAGTTAAAATGTGAAAATAATGAAACGAGCGGGAAATTCCTGCATGTACTTTGCACTTATCTCCTCTAATGAGAAGCAGATACAAGACAAAACTGATTTGCTCAGCTATCTGTGGTGTCAGAACTGAGTCAATTACCACTGTGACCAATTAATCTTTCAGATTCGCACTCTGTAATTTTCACTCCCGTATGCAGTGACATGCTTGCAGTGCAGAGCCAGGCTGTCATTTAGAGAGCGGCGAGGCGACATGAGCAGCAGGCGGAGTTGGACAACACGGCTGAATCACGGGAAGAAGTGACGGCATTAAGGAAAGCTACATTTTTAGCAGTGAGGAGGGACGTGCTGATACCACGTTTTTAAAGGAGGGGGACCAAGGAAGGATGTTCACCTTTGATCCCCACCAGAGATATCTTGATAAGGAGGTGGATTGCAGACCTGGTCTTCCAGATGTTTGACTATCGCCCACCACACATCAGTGATCACACACTCTCACCTCGATGTTTGTCCTCCAATATGGCGGCGTATCCTTTTACTAGCGCCCGTAGCCGCTCACACTATACTTTAAATTTCAAACTAAAATTGGAAGAACAAGCAGGCATGTAGGTGTCACAGCTACAGGCTGATAGTGATGGACGTGATCATCATTGTGCAAGCATGCATAAAACATTAAAACTACTATGTGATGAAGAGGAAACTACTAAAGCATTTGGAGTAAATATCTGGCTGTAGAGCGGGACGCTCTCGGGACACAACCGAGATCTCTCTGTTCCATAATCTTGCTGGTACATTGCTCTGCAGCCAGATGCATTGTAATGTCAAAAAGCCATTTGCTGAAATAATATAGTAAAAAGTCACTGCAAACTACACATCTGTACCATCAGCAGAGATTACATCCCAGGGAGTCCTGCAAACGGTCCCATAAACTCACAAAACACACCAAAAAGGTGGCAGACATTTGTCCATGCCTGCACTGCATTCGTCAGAGAGGGGCAGTTAGGATTTGTATGACTCCCGAGGTCAATAAACTGCAGGTAGTTCCTGGCTCTGCGAGTGGAGGATCGTTGAAGAGGCCTCTGATCAATCTGTTCTACTACACAGTATACTGTACAGGGGAATGTAGATCGGAGGGAGGGGGGATCAATACAACACAAACACAACACTGTATCAATAAAAGGAGAATCATAACTGATATTTCCTCCTACAAAATTGCGAAATAAAGATGGGATTTTAATAGAGGGAGGACTGAACTCTATTGCCTTCTCAGTGGTTTAGTGATTTCAGGGATTGTGTTCAGACATCAGGAATAAGTCCGTGTTTTTTTCATGGATGTGCACAGTGCACGTTTGACAGCTCATTAACTACAGTGTGTGGAGGGATGAGCCTCTTTCTCTCTGGGGTTGAACCACACTGGGGTTCCCACAAGTCTTTTGTCAAAGAGTAATGTAATTTCAGTAGAATTCAAATTTAATTCTATAGTGTCAAATACAACACGGTCAATTCAACGCACTTCTACAGAGATGACCAACAAGTCCACAAGGAGGGTGGAAAGTAAAAAGTTCCTTTAACAGGAAGAAACCTGCAGAACCAGAATCAAAGGTGCAGAGCTGTTGGAAATTGGAAATGCATAATTATCAGTACCAGGTTAGTTGACAAAAATATGCACACTTCACTGGTGCTGAACTGGAAAGATGACCAAATGAGACTCCACCCAAAAACTGAAAACACAAGTCATCCACAAAGACTCTGACATCCCGCTAAATGGCTGAATGAAGTATTCTCCATTTCCAGGTCAGGCTATCCGGTGGATATTTTCATGGCAGGACGAGTCTGCTTCAGGTACAATCAGAATCTTATCAGATGATGCAAAGGAACTTTAAGTGCGATGATTTTTTCTTGATTGTGGTGGGCGGCAGGATGAAGAAATGACATTTGTTGTTGATAGTGACTTTATAACATCTTAAATGGTCACATGTTCCACATTATTGGCCATCATTACATTATTGGTTCCACATGACTTCTCCCTGTCAGCTGGGATGAGGGGAAGCTGGCCACCCAATCAGCTGTGAGTTAGCTTGTTAGCTTAGCCACCAGCGTCAGTCAGCTGTTGGTTATTGAGCTTTGAATCCGTCCTGGTTAGTGCAGGACCAGGACCGATAAAACCTGTCCTCTGACACTGAAACAGACCAGATCAGGACAGATTTCTGGTCTGAGACAAAAAATCTTTTCGATGCAGTCTGTTTGCGGCGTGTTTAAGTCTGCTGTAAGTGGCGATGAGCCGAACACAGACCCGTTCCTTTTTGGTCTTCCTGCACCTCGACGACCTCAATCAGCACCTTCCTGACTTACACTGATTTACACTCTTTCTGCTTCTTCCTCAGTCCCTCATTCTGACTGTGTATGGGCATGCATACATGCTGTGTCCTCAAAACAAGCTCTTACAATCAGAGAGGAATTGAAACCGATCAAAAAAAACAAAAAAAATGAGGTGGGGGGAGGAAAGCGTGGAAGAAACAGATTACGAGAGAATAAGATAGTGAGACGGAGGAAGAGAGAAAATAGAAAAGAAGGCCAGCTAATTCTGTGAGGATTACAAAGGGCTATTTGGCGCTCGTTGGTAACTGTTCCATCCATAATCTGTTTGAATGAAAAGCTGTTGCCGTCTTAGCAAATTTTTCAAATTTCTACACCGAAGTGCCAATTAAACTGAGGGATGAGAGAGGGAGACGGAGCGCGTCGCAGGGAGAACCAAGCTTTAGTCTCTACACTAATTGCAAATGATACAAATGGCTGGCCAATAGTTTTGCTGCTTTCTCTTCCAGCACAGCTATTCATAATTGAAAATCCTCAGCCTGCCAATACTGTGCTCAAACAAACTCAGCGCATGCTCATTTGCATGAGCACTTAGAGACGCTACGCATTCACAGAAGTGCTACAGCTAATTTAAAGCTGATGGTATTGGCGAGAGCTGGAAAAATCTATCCAAATCGATATCACAATTAGCTTCACATTCACATTAGTACAAGTAAATCAAATCAAACCGTTGCTGCACCGATGCTCTGCGAGTGGATCTGACATGAACGGAGAGCATTAACAAGCCATATAAAGCTACGACCTTACAGCTTGATGCCAAGGTTTCCACCAGTGTCTTCTACATTCAGTGGTGTATAAACAAGCAGCTGGAATCTTTTTCCCGTGGCAACACAACCAGGAGACATCAGGATCACGCTTACCCCAAACACTCATTAAGCTGATTTTAATGAAACCTTCTGGTGCAAAATACAGTGAAATGTCCATTAAACTGGTTCTATAGCTATTGAATGATTCGTGTTTTTATAAATCCACCCTGACCGCACGGCTTTGAGGCTCGTTCGAGAGCAGCATGGCAGCATCACCCACAACTCAGCTCAGGTCTCAGTGTTGTGTTACGCTCACTGCTCTTAAGAAATCTGTTAAACCTTTGACATTTTTACAATTAACTCGTTGGTTTGGAAACCTGATCGAAGCCTCATGTCGGTCGCGTTTGGCCCACCAACCTTATGGTTGACACCTCTGCCACCCCTGCCATGGGGTAAGATCATAAGGTTAGGTGAGACTTACATAGTCAGCTGCAAATACACAGAAGCTGCATAAAAGTAGACCAAGTCACGGTGACATGTGGAGCTATATTTGCACAGCATTCAACCCCATTCAATCAGAGCAAATGAGTTTTGGAGTAATTTTAGTGCAGCTTGAAGAACACAGGAGGTCTGACACAGGTCACCTGGCACTGCGAACACAATAACCATGTATACAGTACATGTGTGGAAAATAAAAGAAAAAAAACTGTGCAAAATGAATCTGGAGAGGTCAGTACCAAAACTGTAGCAGGTCAAATGTAGGAGGCAATATGCAAAGTTCCATTCTTACATTTTCTCCATTTTCCTTTTTGCTTTGTTCAAATGACTGTTTGTGTTCTTACTGACCGCTTTGAGTCATTTGTCTTCGGCGACCGGTGTCCAGACTCATGGCTTTGTCCCAGTTTGAGTGCCTGGTAGAGACTCAGAGGAAATTCCCCTCATTTGTCTGTGCCTCATCTACCTCCTTTCACTGCTGCAATCTTTTCCTGGATGTTGAAATTCCACCGCCGCCCTGAGCAGAGAGGCCAAGTCAGCCACTTGTTTTTTCACATCATACGTTCAGCACTAACCTATGACAGCAGGTTTGGATAAGGATGTAGACTTTAACAGTTGTGTTTCTTCTTAGTTCTAGTTTGAGTGGACTTGCAGTGATGTCTGAAGCTCTTCATCACCTGCTGGTAATTCTGTTTTGTAGTTTCCTCTCTGTTCATTCTGTCTTTTCTTGTCACACAGCTGTGCTGCTCGTCCGTCATGTTTAAAAGCTTAAGTGCTAGCTAAAAGGGTTACGCTTTATTGAAATATATGACATTAGACAAGACTTTCCCAATGCATTAGTCATTAAAAGAATTGTTTACAGAAAATTTAAAGTTTCATTTGACTGCACTGGTAATCCATCGTTGAAAAAGTGGGTCTTCACCGAGTCCCTGACTTGATTTTCTTGCAGAGGCATGGAAAAGTGAGCATATTGGTGGAGAATAGGTTCTAAAAATAACCTTTTTTTCTTTCTTTTTTTTTTTATGTGACAATAACATACACAAAAAAAATAGTGTGAAAAATTGTGTGAAATCCACCATCTAATCTAAACACCATCTAATATTGAAAAAATCTGAAATATCCTAAAACTAACAAACTGACAAATTCCATTCAAAATACTTTTGTAAGGATTCCAGCATCCTGCTCTGGATTCCAACACCTTCAATGAGTTTGCAAAAACAAAATTAAAATTGGAACAAACAAAATGGAAACTGGGAAAAAGTCAAACAGATCTGAAGGTGCCCGACGGGCAGTGAGAGAGATTGATGCTGAAGAAACAGCATGGACAGGTGGCATGTGCATCAGGAAAAAGAAAGAAAAAGAAATCAGCTCTTCTTGGGAAAAGCCCAAATTCCCCAGAGCTCTGTGGAGCGATGGAGCATCTTTCAACTCCTGGCTTTAGTTTCATGAGGAACAGCTTCACTGTTTGGGTTTGGTCTCGGTGCTCTCGCCACCGATGTTTGGAGACACAGCAGACAGCCGTGTGCCAAATCTCCAATAAATCAACTTACAAACTGCTCTGCAATGAAGAACTGGGCGAACAAAAACAAAGAACTGAGCAGTACTGCGGCTCTGCGTATTCTGAGTTGGTAACACTGCAAATTGGGTTCAAAGCAATCATCAATTCAGGTTTACAACCTATTGAGAGTTTGTTTGAATGGTAAATCAATAATCATAAAAAAGCTAAAGTAGATGAGAGATTTTAGAGATGCCAATGTTTTCCAGTAGATTCTAAAGGTGAAAAAGTGGCTCACCATTAAAAGTGCTTTCAAAATGATTTTAATTTAATTTTAAATATTCCCAAAACATCAAGAAGAACATGGTTTTCAAAATGTAAATGCAAAATGTTTGTGAAATGACAGTGCACAAGCAATGCCTTTACACTCTGCTGCTGTTGCCCTATCAGAACATGACCAAGTGCATCATTTTCCCAGCCAGCCATATGATTTCAGTGCATCTACCGCTCTGCGCATATAATGCGTTAGAAAGGTCATTTACCGATTCATCACAACACTCCGCCTTCCATTGAACACCACGAGTGTTCAGCGATGCCTTAATCAAAGCTGCCATCAATTCTATTCAGACCGAACACTGTATTCCAACACTTTTCAGTCCCATTAAGGCTCTCAGCATTTTTCAGCTTGGAGCAAACAGACAGACTTTATTCTCCTGCAAAGAGTTTTGAACAGTTGACACACCGGATTTCCATCCTTGACCAGTGCGTTCCAGAACCGACCCATCGTTTCCATCACTCCACCCGACCGTGACACCTCCACAGGGTTTGTTGTAGCAATTAATGCTCTGATATGGATTTCCCTTTCTCAGACTAATCCAAAAATGACCCAGTCGAAGGGCTGCTAGCTGATAAATTTTAATGTAATTTTCAGAGAATGAGCAATAAAAAAAACTGTTTTTGCAGAACTGAAGGTGAGGAATGCTGAGGTGTGGCGATGTTTGATTTAATGGAGCTATAAAATCATAGAAGGAACTGTTCTGACCTTGCTTGAATAACTTATGTTGGTGTAAATCATAGCACGGATGTGGGTGGCAGCCGCATCATAAATGGCATTTGGGAGCAGATTGGGGGAGTGCAACACATTCTTAAATGTTACGATAGGTAATGAAATACTTTATTGTTTCCGATGAATGTTGGTAATCTAGAGATTTTATCTGAAAACTTCTACTTTCTAATGATGTTTCCCAAGGTTTTGACACTTTTCTTTCTTGTATAATTGAAGACATTACTGCAGTGAGTTCCTGTTGTCAGTGCCTCTACAGGATGTGCCTCTTAATTCCAATACTGTGACAATCACAACCCAAAACATTTCCTCAGTTTTCCCCAAAATCCCTGCTGAATGTTTCGCAAACTTATGAGCTCTATTACATTCATCTGAAAAGTTTGATGTGTTTTGCAGCTCCAGACTGAATTTCATTCTACAGAAAGTGGCGGAAGTGGCTCATGGGGTCTAAAGGTTGTAGATCAGGTATGAAAAGCATATTTCTGAACGTCTGGCCCAAAACGCTGGTGCACATGTAAAGTTGGTATGAAAAGCCTTAACAAATGACAAACACATGAATGATCCATGAATTATTTGCAGTCGTATCATCCTGCCAAAGTCACTAATTGGTTGAGTCCCTTCCTGAGATTACTCCACTTCCCATCTGGGTCTGAGGCTGTTTCACCAACTGTGACAGCAGCCATTGTTTACAGGCTCCGGTTCAAGTATTACTGTTGATTCCTCAGGTGACGCACAATGGGAGGACAATGTGTCCCTTATTTAACTATCCCCTAATTTCTTAATCCTCTAATTAACTAAGAACCATTTAGTCCAGGTCAGTGTGTGTGTGTGTGTGTGTGTGTGTGTGTCAGAGTGTGTGTCTTCAGTTCATCTGAGGTAATCTCTGCTCTGTGATGAAGTGAAGGTGTGCTGGGATTCAGAGCAGATTACAGCCGTCTGTCTCTTCTGCCTTTGTCAGTGAATCGCTCGGCATACATGAATATGAAAGGCATTGCCTTTTTTTTTTTTTTTTATAATAGTGAGAGTTTAAGCATCAGCTGTTACGGCAGTGCCGAGTGCTGCTCGAAGCTTGAAGCGAAGCTGGCTGCTGCTGCTGTCGCCACTGGTCTCGAACGCTGGGAAGCTCCGACGTGGTGTTATCCCAGTCGTTCTCGCCAACAGCAAAATGTCAGCCGACGGGGAAGTCTTAACGCCAGCCACCAACCAAAGCTGAACTCTTTTTTTGTTTTCAAATCTCCCTTGGAATTAACCAGAGATGAACTTCCACGTTCAGTAGCTGGGGCTGGATTTCTGATGCAGAATGCTCAATATTTCACAGACTTGACAGTCACCAGAAAAACAATCCAACGTAGTGATATGTCCATATCACTGTCAATTGAGTGTATGTTCTCTGCCGCATGTGTGTGTGGTTTCATTATAAAAGCAACCAATAGCGCCCACTCATGGCCCTACATGAAAACTGCATCAATCGCAGTGTTCTTCCATCACCACGGACACCGTTTTAATGTAAATGCAAAACGTTTCTGGAACAAAAACATAAAATACGTTGAGTACTTCACAGATGAATGATCGTACACGTGGCTTTGGGTTGTGTCAAGATCATCAAGACTGTCAAACAGTTAAAAAGAAAGAAGATGCACCCCATTCTTCCATCATGTAGGTGTGATTTAATGCTGTAAGTTTGACGCTTGCTGGCTGCTGCACACCAGGAAGGAAACTAAAGAGCATGTGCTGCGAGACTGAATCGTGGGAGAATCTCGACCGTGATCATCAACCTAATCTAATGTTTCCCTTGAAGACACACAATAAATGTCAGCAAAATGAGTTTTTATGCCCCGGAGCGGCTTAATTTATATCTGAAGTCCTGCCATTCCAGCACGCTGGGTTTTAATATAGTGTGTCTCCTATAGCAGAGCCTCAGTTAAAAGACAAAACATGTCCTCTGCCTCCCATCAGTCAACACAAATCTGCTTCCCACGTGTCACTAAATCAAGCACTTCATTAAACAGAAGCCCATCATGGCGACGGAGAAGAAAACAGGAAGGAGGAGGCTTCAGATGCCTGTGACAGTCAGTCTGTCCCTGTTCCAGCACTCTGAGACATGCAGGAAGTCCATCTCTTCCTCCTAAATCGAGATGAGAAAACACATTTTTCAGTCGGACACTTGGGATGTGTCTTCATGTTGTACAGCCCTCAATGGCAGGTTTATACACTGCTCATTGTTCCTGATCCAGTATTGTTCTTTTTCAGCCAGTTTCCTCCATTTATTCCAGTTGTGCTTCTTGAAGTGGGAGGCACCATTTAGCAATGTCTGAAATGAAAATGCATCGTTTTCTCTTTTTCAGTTTCATCTTAATTCCACATTTAAACAGCGACATTTTGAAAACAGCATAAACACTAAAAATAACACTGCTGGCATGTCTGTTCATGTCTCATGAACGGTTTTCTCCCACCTCTCTACATGCATCTGTTGCTACGGAGTCCATTTGAGAATCAGCGTCTTTTTCATTTTTAACCCCAACAGGTATCCAAACGGACTCAAATGAGAGCAGTCCTCTGGCTGTTCTGCCCCCTGCTGTGAGCAGCAGACACTCCTGCGTGGCATTTTGAGGGTGGAGGGCTGGCGGTGCTGATGAGACCTGTGTGGGGCTTCATTGTCTTTCAGCAGAGTGGCTGTGATTGCTGTTTAGGACAGGTGCAGCGCGCTGAGCTCTGATCAGAATCATTGGCTGCGATGCAGAGGCGGCCTCCTCAGCCTCCTACACATTTTTTCTCTGCTGTCTGTTGTTCTCGTGACACATTTCGAGAGACAAATGGTCAAAAGGAGAATATAGACTGGGGGTCATGACAATATTGTTCTTATCCATCTTACACAGAACTATTCTCTATGGCAACGTTGTGTTTTCAACAGTTTGTGAAACAGAGATGCATAAACAATGTGCTTTAATTCACTTGAATTGTGGGTCTAAATGAGACTCAGACTGCTGTTAGTTGACTCTTTAAAGTGAAGTTTAAATAAATAAATTCCTCTAAAGTTTTGCTTACAACACAACACAACATTCCCTCTGCCAAACCTCTGAGCGAAAAATTATTTCCTCCATTTCCCTCACAAGTCAAATCCATTAAAGGGATGAAACACGATTACTGGCTGCAGATGCCGTTGCTGATGCAGGTTTAGGCTTTTTTTTTTCACCAATGGTTAATTTCACAGTGAAATTGCAGGCAAATTTTGGAAAAGACAAACTAAAGCCATGTACAGTGTCTCGTAATAAAGTGCATGCATGTATAAAAAAATGTCATCAATCAACTGATATTCAATTAAATGGCATAATTTTTTTTTAATAAAATGCAAATAACTGAAGTCGGGAAGCGATCATGAAAACCGAATGAAAATAAGACATATTGTCCGCATGATGTGTGTGTATGTGCATGAACACAAATACACACAAGATCCAAAGAGTAACAATGAAACACACACTAAGAACTTCCAGGGCCAAACCATACGGGTGACACAATGTAAAACTCAATCAATATTGATAACAATTGAAAGAAATCAATGAACATGTCACAGGTATGTAGAGAAAATCGATTTGCCTCAAAAGAAGAAAGATAAACACTTTTTGAATGTGTGCACAAAATGCTTTTCAAGGCCTTTACTTTGCTTCAACGCTCAAAGAGTAAATATGATTATGGAAAGAAATAAATTAAGTAGTGAATTTTCTGTAAATTACACTGTGACTGTGTGATGAAGTATTTGAGAGTGTCCAATAAAGGATGAGTGTTGGTTTTAACGAGGTGGAGGTGTCGGTGGATCCGTGGTGAAGTCCAGTTCTCTTGCCGGCCGTTGAAGAGGTGAAGAGGTGGGCATGAGGAGCTGATCAGCCCTCCTCCACCCTCCACTGCAGCATCGTAACGCCAGCAAACCGCGCGGCGCGGAAGCAGCTAAACGGATTATTAACCGGATTATTAACGAGCAGGCGTGAGAGGATTAGCCGTGTCGCTTTGAAGTCAGTCTGAGGGAGCCGAGATCGACTCGGAGCTCGCTGCCTCGCTTTGCCAGCCGTCTCTCCCTCTTAGCCTTTTGTCTCTCCCCCACTTTTTTTCTTAATTTTATATTTCTGTGTAAAATGAAAAGGACGAAGTTTTGTGCAGTTTTTCACTGGAAGACGGGCGTGAAGCAGCAGATGTTAGAAAGTTGGAGGAAATTATCGTCAGTATTTGTTGATCTTAAATTCTGCAACATTCCACTTTCCATTAGTGGACTCTGCAGTGGAAACTCTTACGTATCGTACAAAGCAGCTTCACCATTCATAAATTGTTGTAGTAAAGTTTGCTGGGAACAATATCATAAAGGAGACATATATCCTGCAATAAAAGTGTTTGATTTTGTTTTTATGTTTGGACCAAAGGGAGCAGCTGAGGCTGCTTGACAAAAAATACATAAATGGAAGTAATTCATCAGTTTTCTTCTTTGTTCTGGGACCTCTTGCGAGCCGCTTACACACATCGCATCCATAAACACATGTAATTCATAATCCTGGTCCAATAGATGGAAAATAACCACACTGGACAGATGCTGTGACTTTGATTTGGCCAAGGAACTTCCACAAGGCCTGTTCTTGTTCTGATTGCTCTGTACCACCTGCCTGATGGAAGGATTGCACACTGGGACCGTTCAGGGCAGAAAAACGTCCTTAAAACGGCCTCAGCTTGTTTTTTTTCAGGCAGCAGGAAGTGTGCAGGTCCTCCAGAGTGGGCAGAGGAGAGCCGACGGTCTTCTGGGTCGTGTTAATGACCCTCTGCAGCGCTTTCCGCTGTGCTGCTGTGCAGCTGCGCCAGGTTGCTTTCAATGGAGCAGCAACAGTCCGCAGGTGATGCTGTTCGACCTCAGCACCCTCAGGACATGCCGTCCGCTGGACTTTTTCCAGCAGCTCAAGCCTTCCTGTTTCACACAGACATCAGTGATGAGTCGCAGTGGAACACCCATTTAATTCATCCTGAAGTCTATTGAAAGGCTCCCTTTATAATCCACATGCAGCACAGAAAACACTCAGCTGCTGGTTTTCTGGACATGCTTGGTATTGATGCTACAAGACTTCCCAAGTACCTGGAAGTATTGATTAAAAGTCTACTTAAATGAACTTATCCCTCTCAGTTCCTGATGTATCATGGGGCTTCTTATCTGTTTGCTATCCGATCTTATTTTATCAAGTGTCTTTTTCCTGATGCCCTGTCAGCCCTCGCTCCTCCAACTCCAACATTCTGGTACGTCTGCAGGTGCGCCTGGGTTTCCCCTGTGGGTTCTGCAGTCCCCTTAGCGTCTGGCCAACCCAGAGCCGCACTCGTTTAATCTCTTCTTCTGTTGGCCACTTGTTGTTTCCAGAATTCCTCATTACAGGTTCTTCTTGGCCAACAACAACCTGCCAGGAGGTCTTCATCAGGTCCTTCTTTCTTGATCACAGTTCTCCCAAGTTAGGTGACCTTTATAGTGATTCAGTTGTGTTTTTTGCTCTATTTGTTTAAAACAATTCAAAATTCAACTTTGAAACTTTACCTGTGTCTAAGTTTGCATTTGGATTCAAGTCAGCGGTTCCTAAAAACAACGATCAATTAATTAGATGTTGCAGCATAAGCTGGAAAGTTCTTACATTTATTAATTGTTGGCTCAGAAGTCCGTCTTGTCCTTGGAGTTAAGTCCCGTCACCTTTTAACAAAGCTCCCGAAACACCAATTCTACACCAGCAGGAACACAAACCATGCACAGTACGTCTGTGTGAGGACACGCAGATTGCTGGTGACTTCTATTGTCGTTGGAGGTCCTCGTCTCCCAAATGACAGGGAGGTGACGGAACCAGGCACGGCCATCTTCTCTCTTCGGCTGAGGTCACTAAACAGCGTCTCAGTGAGTGGGAATGGATGCATGTCCCCTGTGCTACAGCCTCCCCACTCTTGCCTGAAGCCACTGCAAGTAAATATGCTGATGATTCAACATTTGGAGCGCTTATATAATTCCTTTTTTTCACCCTCGCTGTGGCTCCAACTAATGACTTCTGAGGTCCCACTATATCACAAGCACTTCTTACTCATTACCCAATTTCTGACGCTTTTCTCGGTTCAGGGTGAAGGTACTCCGACTGAGAATATAATTGTCCCTAAAAATCACAGGGAATTTTTTTTCTGCATAATTATTTCACTAATTAGAGTGGTATTTATATTTAATGAATCTTTCAAAAACCCTGTTCTAGTTGCTGCAGCAATGAAAATAATCCATACTCTGATGTCTGAGAGTGTGTTTTGCCACGTGTGTGTGTCTGTGTGTGTGTGTGTGTGTGTGTGCGTGCGTGCGTGCGTGCGTCTGTGTGTGTGTCTGTGTGGGTCATCTTAAGCCCAGCCCACTCTGGCGTCTCGGGTCCTGTGCCTCCTGGTTTGAGAGGCACACACTAGCTTAGCAGATGAAAACAACCTCATGCTGATTTACACATTTACCTGTACGCTACAGCCCGCAGGCGTCAAACACATTTTAGTTCGGTGCCATAAATAACTATTAAAATTTAAACTTTAAAGTTCGCCTTTGATGATGAAAATGACTTTTTGTTTACTTAATCAAACAATTACTACAGAAAATGGCACAAATCTCAACATAAAGATAATGTTAATGAAACCCACATCTGTGGCATTATGTCTGTTTTGTTTTGTTTTTTTTTTCTTAACAAACTGGCCCTGGCAGCACAGTTTAGAGGCTCATGCTCGACTGTCATCTTTCATGGCAGCATCACCCACATCTCAGCTCGGGTCTCAGTCTTAGAAGTTTCATTAAAATATAAATGTTTTCTTTGACATTTTTACCATTTTACTGGTGGTTTGGTGGGCCATATTGGAGTCTCTTGTGGCCCTGTTTTGGCCCACAGGACTTATGTTTGCCACCCCTGCCACAGTTACAGAAAGCAACTCCTTACAGCAGAATATCCACTGAGTCCTTTATAAAGGTCGCTCAGTGAACCACTACAATACGTCTTGCTAAATTATTTCTACAAATAAAGAATCAAGTCAATTTTAAATGAAATTTCCGCTTGTGTGACTAATAAAGGCATAATTCATTCATTCATTCATTCAATTTATATCAACAAAATACATCAAGTCAGCTATCTTAAAAAAAAGTCATGAAATTGACTAAAATCACATGAAATTCAACATTTCTATTTTAGATCGCTTAAAGGTGGTCTTCACATTGAATACCATGTCCTACAATAAAATGAAATTTACAAAAACTATGTTATATGTGACTGAATAATTGTTTCAATAGTTTATTCTGTAAAATAAAATAGGATTCATTCTAAAAGTCACACTTTCTCCCCATCTTCTCTAGTTACTTCTATTTTCATATGGATTTTTTGGAAGAAACGTTGAAAGAGGTTCAGGTTATCAGATATGATCCTCTTGTTCTGTAAAGGGTGAAGAGCTGTCAGTGATCTCTCCGGTTGATTCATATTATTCACAACAAGCTTCAACAAGCATTTCTGCAAACAGCTTCATTTATGAAACACATGCATTATATTTCATGTCGGTGTGGTCTATTTTCACTTGCAGTGGAGATTTTAAACAGACTTTATTTCAAAGAGTCATATTGTGTCATAAACACTTTAAATGTTCCGTTTAATTAATCCTCTATGCTGACTTTATTTGCTCCAGTCAAACTCTGATCAGTAAAGTCGAGTAAACAGGAGAATTACCTTTTTATAATCTGAAAAATGTCGGTCTATGTTTAAGCACCTCATTGATTCAAAGTAGATATGAATTTATTTGATTGTAGATTGCATAAATAGAACAGCCAAAACTTTAAAAGCTTCTCAATGCACCATATGTTTCCAAAAAAGGAAAAAAGAAAAAAAAAAAGGCCCGTCCACTGCTGACTGAGATTAAAGCTCTGGACTATTGTGTCAACCTGGCACATCTATAAGTGGATAACCACAACTTAAGTCCACCTCAGCTTACCTCACCCTGCTGTGATCCAAGATTAGCCACCTTGCAGAGTTAAGACTATTTTGGAATTTAACCCACTTAACCCTGGGCCAACCGGCACCACGAACCACGAAGGAGGCTTATTTAGCAGCCTTAAGCCACCCAGAAAGAATGTACTGCGAATCTCCGATGTGGCCAGCGCTTACGTGGTAAAGCCCTCTCCAGTTCCTGTTTTTTTTTTTTTTTTCTTTTTTCTTATTCTACTGATGCTGACTCCCATTTCCAGCGCGCCGTGATCCAGCAGCCGCCTCCAGCTCTGACATCCCCGCAGAGGCTTCGCAGGATCTCCGCTCCCTTCTCACAGTCTGCGGTTAGAATAGATGTGCTGTGTCACTGCATCAGTATCACTCAAATCATGGGACTTGTTTTTATTACGAACATCTACATCCATGTCAGTGGGTCTATCTGCCTCTCCATCTGTATGGTTTGGAGCGATTTTCTGTTTGTGTCCCACTCATCTCCGCAGAGTGATGTGAAATGGCAAGTCGTCAGAGCGACAATACGCTGCAGGCGAGGAGTGTCTGTCATTAAGGAGGAACCCTCAGTGTGTGCCGCTGTGTTACAGGCCAAGGAAGGCTGTTTTTATGTGTGTGTGTGTGTGTGTGTGTGTGTGTACATTGAGGACAGCAGCAACTTTTTTCTTTTTTTTTCCTTCCCGACAAAAGCTCAAGTGCAAGCTATACCCACTGGCACAGCTGGCAAACTCCAACACACTCAGACACACACTCACAAAGTATACCAAAGCAGCTGGTGTACACAGGCGTGGTTTCTAACTAGTTCATCCATATTTATGATCTCAACTCTGCGATACATTCCAAGACCGCGCCAACCTCACACACTGAAATCCAGCCTGGTTATTTACATAAGCTGCAGTCACAGCGGCGCAGGTGCACGACTTCCTCACTAAGTTCAAGTTAAAGAGACTCCCACACTTTGAGTTGACTTCTTCAGTTATATTGACAGGAAACAATAATCCACGGAAGACTCCAGGCCACCATGATATATTTGGTTTCTGTAATCAATCACCAGCTCTTCACCAAATATTCCTCTACCCGAAATATTTTCTGAGAGGATTTAATTGAGTCAGTGATTATTTTGGCTCTTTTCAGGTCTTTGCTGTCAGCGTTCAGAACTTCAGGAGATCCTTTTTTTCTTTTTATTACCTTTGCAATCTGAATGTATTATTTTTATTTTCATTTCAGTGAGTGATAAAAAGCTCTGACTTCTGCATTGATCACCTGTGTAACAAAGTTACTTCAAAAAAAAAAAGTTGAGGAGAATCTGGATCGGGGGTCATGAGTTTCTGGAGGCAAACACTGTTCTTGTTGTCCATCTGCTTGAAAACGTGCAGAAGAACTATTTGCTGCAGCCGAGGCGTGGATGTCCGACAGCACGGAGACAGAGTCTGAGCGTTTTCAGAGCGTTTTCGCTCTGTAAACAGACACTGGGAGTGAAAGTTTTCCATTTTCTGGTATCTTCCTCGGCTTTCAGGAGACGCCAGCAGAAAATGGATCCGCTCCCCCTTGAACTCAGGAACAGTGAGTATCCACGATCTGATGCATGAAGTTTGGCTGGTTATCCGTCTGTGTTTCAGACTGAATTGCCATGTTGGAGGGTCATTGTTCAACAGGCCTCTAAAGGAGGTCTTCGGTATGTCGCTGAGTGTGAACACGGGTGTGTATGCTCACACTGTCAGCCACAAACACCGCTACTCTATACAGGAACAAACAAGTACAGATAATTACTACAACACTCTTTTATCAGGTGAGATGTTCTCGAAGAACTCAAGGACCTGTATCTTTCAACGTAAACATAACATTTACCAGACAAATCCACCGATGCTTTTGTCTTTCAAGTGCTGAACAGTTGAAGTCAGCTTTTATAGAATACATCAGCAGGAGAAGCATGCTTTTAGCTTTTAGTAGTCAAAAAAAGCAGCTTGGTGTAGCAATAGCAGGTTTTCTTGAAGACATATTACACTGTGTGTGAAACATACGTACAAAAGGAGTGTGTTCTTTGACTGATGTTGCTCCTCTGACGGCGACATTAAGCACAGCCATTAAGCCCTTCAGCACAAATTAAGAACAAGTCTCAAATCACACAGTGACAGTTCTCATTAGCCGCTCCAGCTAGAACATTTCCAGTTTATGTAGGTGTTCTCACTCTGTCGCAGACTTAATATCCTCAAATCAAGCCTTCATCAGCGACCCCAAGTCCTCCGTCAGAGCAGACAGTGACTGACAACGGGACGTAAAACTTGTTTATGGGTTCAAGGACGCGGCGACAAACAGGGATGGAATGAAACACAGGATGACACGGGATAAAAGTCAGAGTGGGCCGCACTTCATCAGCGAGCTCTGCGGTCATCACTGTGACGGCTGTGTTGCACATCACTGCTGTCTGGGCAATGACACCCTGCATGACCGAGAGGAGGAGGAGGAGGAGGAGGAAGACGAGGAGATGGATTGGCAGATGCAAAGCTGCCAAACACAAACGCAGCGCCGTCAAAGACTGCATGAACATTCTTTAAATAAAAGCAGCTCCTCTCCAGTGGTTTCCGTCAACGCGCGCCCGTGAGGAGGTATTAATTTATTTCGCCTTGCCTTTTTGTGGGTCAGGTTCGGCTTGGTATTCTCAGCCTTATGCATTTATGCAACGAGCCTCCGGGGCTGCGATACTCAGACCCCAGACGCTCCGAGGTGCTCCTCCTCGCCACTTTTAAAATACTGTCGTAGGACAAAGCACTGGAGTGACTCTGGAGGCAGAGCAGGTAAAAACAAACAGCAGCATTGATTTCATCTCCACTGAATTAATGATGAAAGAAAGAAGGGGTGTGGGTAGCATTTTCACCAACATGCGGTTTGTTATCTGCTCAGATCTCTCGAACCACGGCACTCTCTTCCTTTCATTTTAATCAGCCTGCTCTGCTCGGGGTCTAAAAGCTCCTCCTGCAGCTGTGCAATGAAACATGTCATGGTGGGTTTCTGCATGTGTGTGTTTCAGTGTGTCTGCGTACGGCTGGATGGATTCCAGCTATTATTCGCTCTTGTGTTTTTTTCTGAGAGCAGTTCAAAGCTCTTGTCTTGGTTTATGGTATAAAACAGATTTCATTGAACCACACTGCTCCCACAGGGACTCTGACTTCCCCTCTAGAAAAGGCTTCATTGTGCACTAATTGCAATCCGTATGTGTGTACATTGGGACTTTTATGTTTACAAACCTGATCATAAAGAGCAAAATATGCTCAGATTTTAGGGCCCGGTCACACCGCCCGAACTTTGCTGGAGCGTCCCTGGAGCGGTGAAAAAAATCCATCACCGCTCGTAACCGTTCACCACTGTTTAACAGAAGTTGGCCTCCGTTAAAGCAACGCCGTGTACGCTCGGCCACCGCTGATGTTAGCGGAGGGGCCCTCCCACCGCTCCGAAGGTTTTGAGCTGCACAAAATATTCCGAGCGGTGAGGAGCGTTGAATTTTCCGCCCCGGCAACGTTCGCCCCCGCTCCACCAATGCCCAGTCCAAGTTTGGCACCGCCAGATGCAAGTTCGTAGACGCTCGGGTCCACCAGGCCAACGCAATCTTGAACGCTGGACCTCCGCTGCGTTGCCCGGGCGGCGATTAAACGTTGCACAAACGTCGGTGGAGCGGTGGGAAGCGTTCTACGAGCGGACACGGGGTTGCTGGAACGGTGGAATGGAATAATAAATGAAAAAGGTTGAAGTAATATATATAAAACAGTATTTTTTTCACAGTTGTTAACACCAGAACAGCCAAGACGTTCTGACAGACCGTTTGGGTTTTTATAATTCAAATAAATCTGTTAAAATAATTCCCCTGTCCTCTAATTCTTTGACTTTTCCTAAATATGTGTCTTGTATGTTTTTCTGAAGCAAATAAGGTTTCTGAAGCAAATAAGGTCCTAACAATGACACACATAATATTACAAAGCATTTATACCTCCAAAAGATAAAGAAGACGCACTTCGTGTTGCTTTTTTTCTGCGATTGATTTGTTCTGGTTCATATGCCGCATCTGAACACGGAGCGAGCTCTGACAGCAGACAATCGGCCAAAAATATCAACCAACCAACCCCCCCCCCCCCCCCCCCCCCCCCCCAAAAAAAAAAAAAAAGGACAATAACAAGAGGCATAAGAGATATAAGACGGAGACGTGTCGGACCGTCCAGGCAGAACCTGCAGTGGCGCATGAAGCGCTCACGCGTCACGTCCAGGTATAGAGAATTACTGTAGGCTACTGTTAGTGTACAACTAAATAACAACATAAAATGGTGTAAAAAATAAATAAACTAATGTAACAAATCTCTACACAACAGTGAACACGGTAGTTGACAGAAGGAGCACTGCAGTGTCTCCAGATGTGCCAGTTACAGATTTGGGTAAAATATTATATCCTCCATCAAAGTACAGCAAACCAAGTGTTTTTCGTTTCCAAAAATTAATTTTAGAACGAACATATTTTCTGAATAAATACCTTTGTCCTGTCGAGCCTGCAGTCCCACAATCAACTGAGCAGGGTGAGACAGACTGTGTGGGGGGGGGGGGGGGTCCGTCCTGGTGCACAGCCGGGGAGACTTATTTTACTAATTTTAATATGTTCTTGATTATTATTGACGGTTAATAACACAACTGTTTTGTGTGTGTTGGTGTGTGTGTGCGTGTTTATCAAGGAAACGAGTGCGCGGAGTGTGAGAAGTGACGCTGCGCAAATGCGCACTGTAAAAAGTCAAATAAAACCTGATTTGAGGCATTAATACAGCAGACATGAGGCATTAAAAGGTTTGCTGATCCTCTTGACTTAATATTTTGTTTATTTATGTTCATTTCTGATACACTAGATTACAGAAAAACAACCTGCTGCTGTGCTCCTGCGCAAAAACACTAAAAAATGTATGATGGTCTGACTGATCATTGCAGCCTTTGGAGGGGGTGTAACATCAGCGGTGGCCGAGCGTTTACGGCGTTGCTTTAACGGAGGCCAACTTCTGTTAAACGGTGGTGAGCGGTGGTGAACAGTTACGAGCAGTGATGGATTTTTTTCACCGCTCCAGGGACGCTCCGGCAAAGTTCGGGCGGTGTGACTGGGGCTTAAGGAGCATTGTCGAAGCACATCAAAAGTTTGTTGCTGAAACCTACTTTCCAGAAAAGAAGTAAGCAAAACGCCAAAAAAAACATAATGAACTGAGTTTAACCATCAGGAGTGACAGTCAGGCGTGAGTCGTCTGCAGGCTGCTCCCCTCACTTCCTGTTCAGACAGAACACGAACACGCCCTTCGCAGTAGACCTCCTCCATCTACCTACAGTCTGCTGTGCTAACGACCGAGGGGCTGCGGCTCCATCGTCACCTGAGTCTGGCTTTGGAGAGCTTTTTTTAATGTGAGAGTATTGAAGCAGCGCCTTATTGTCAGAGTCCAGAGCTGACAGGGTGCAGCACTGTCACAACTGAATTGGAAATATATTAAAGTGCCTCCGGTGTCTCGAGCCGCACTCGGCTAAACAGAGATACGCTGCACATATCCCTGGGTAGGCTGCTGGGGAGATTGTGTGTGTGTGTGTGTGTGTGTGTGTGTGTGTGTGTGTGTGTGTGTGTGTGTGTGTGTGTGTGTGTGTGTGTGTGTGTGTGTCCCGGGAGCTTTAAGTGCCTGTAAACCATCTTCAGTCTTAGTGGGATTGTAATGGGCTGTCAGTGGCTCGGGATCCCATGAGGCTTCGCTATTCATAATATGTGTGTCTTTTTTTTTTTTTTTGCCTTTTTTGTGTGTGAGAGTGACAGAAGAAGAGGAAGTCAGGGAGGGTGTAATGGTTTTCTGCGGTAAAGTACACTGGCCACCGTGCAGAGTGATCCTAATTGACAGTGATGGCCGTTCCCTCAGGGACACGGAGCCAGGGACTTGTGTGTATGTGTGTGTGTGTGTGTGTGTGTGTGTGTGTGTTTCTGCAGTGTGCACTGCCTCTGTTGTTTCAAGTTATGATAGCACATACCCTGGATGTCATATTGGGTATACGTGCGGTTTCAAAGGCAGTGTTTACGACGGGCGCACGAGCCCTTTATATGCATCGTAATGTGTTAAGTGCTTCTGAAAGTGGATTTAAGTGAGAGTCCTCGTGAGTTTTAAGATACTAACAGCTGCTTCGAATGCTCAGCTTTCGTCTTTCAAACAGCAGCTTGTTTTTTCTTTTCTTTTGACGTTTGTTGTTTTTGTTTCAGGCCCCTGGTCTCTTATTTCCAGCTGAAATGCCACAAAGCCGAGAAGCATGCACACACACACATACACAGACACACACACACACTTTACATTCATGCCCTGATTAAAGTGCTATAACTCTTGAAAGTTTCCTTTTTTAGATTATTTCTAGTTTCACATTTACATGGGAACATTCTGAAAACGATGTCTGTTTAGAGGGAAATGGTAGAAAAAGTGAAAAAGAAGTAGTTTTCACATTTTCAAGACCAGGACCGGGAAAATTTGGACGGGGACAAAGATCAGAACCAGGACCAGGACCAGGAGAATCTGGACTGGGAGTCATGGCACTCTGGAGGAAAACACTGTTCTCATTGTCCCTCTACTGAGCGTGTGCAGAAGAACTCTTCCCGACCGTGTTTCAGAAAAGTAGCGTTTCCCCCCGTTTCCACGGTGGCAAAGTCGGAGTGTTTTACCTCCCCACCAGAAAACGTCGTGTAAACAGAGGCTGAGACAGACAACTTAATACTCCAGACAGTTTAGAACAGAGATGAAAGTGGAGATGGGAGAAAACAAGAGTCATCAGTGAAATCCCACACAGGGTTAACATGCAAACGCCGATCCTGCTGTTGGAGATTCTAAAATATAAAAGAATTGAAAGCATCTTGATCTCTTTGTTTTGAAAGGAGGTTGAATGTATGTTTATTTTTACTTGTTTTTGGTTTTAACATAATGACAAGAGGACTAGAAAAACTCCCTCATCCGGCTGACCAGGACAACAAGACACAGGAGCGCTTTGAAATTCAAACGTACATGTGTTGATTTCCTTAAATAAATCAGAATCGCTGCATTTAAAGTGCTTTGTGATGTTTTCTTGTTTGAAGTGGATGATTTGAAAGAGATGTTTGTGAGCTTTTTATTTCTGTAAATCTATTATTAATCTGTTGTCATTCATCTCAAAAACAAAGTGTCGCCACACTTGACTCCAGTCGGAGTCAGTCTGAGGACATATAGTAGGACAGCGGTACCACACAAGAAGAAATAATCCATATCGCGCGTGTGTGTGTGTGTGTGTGTGTGTGTGTGTGTAGCAGCAGGAAGCATCCCATAGGTGCTCTCAAACATTGTTAGTTCCCTGCAAGGACTCAATTTCTCCTTCTTTCTCTCAGACCTTGTTCATGATTTCACGGTATTCGCTGCATGTTTACCACACACACACACACACACACACACACACACACACACACACACACACACACACACACACACGCGGAGGCATGCTGTTTTGTGTTTATTTCATGCCCTTCTTTCAGAGGGAGAAGTACAGACAAGGTATTGAGTGTTCCTGTGTGTATGTGTGTGTGTGTGTGTGTGTGTGTGTGTGTGTGTGTGTGTGTGTGTGGGTGATAGACAGATGACAAAGAGGTGACAGAAAGAGAGTGAAAGAAGGAGAGAGAGAAACGCATCGGGGAGAAAAGTCTCAATAGTGAAGAGGCCAAGAACAGTGTGTGTGTGTGTGTGTGTGTGTGTGTGTGTGTGTGAGAGAGATTTTTGCTCTCCTAGCTGTAAATACTGCTCTGCCACACTTTTCTTTCCCCCAGTGGACCAGGTGTCTGAGCTGTTCAAGCATTTGTCATGTTGATGAAAACAACCTTAAATCAGATTAATCTTGAATTATTATTTTTTAGTATGAACAAAAATGATTTCAAGACAAAAAACACAAAATTAATTGTTATTTGCTTCTTTATCCTCCTCCCAGTAAAGTTTTTTTTTTTTTACTTAGGAGAAAAATAAAGTTTTAAGTCATCAGAAAGCTGTCAGATTGCATCTGCTTTTCTGTCAAGCTTCAATGTCACTTTCAACAACAGAAGATCAACAACATCACACCCAAGGATGTGTGTTCGAGAAGATCGATTGTAATGCTACTGAATGCAACGCAATACAGCAATACAAAAAATATTTTGTTGCGATTTGAACTCACAAACAGCCTGTTCAATGAACTTTAAAGGCAAAAAGCAACGAGAATTCCTCCTTCATGTACAACAGTTTGAGAAATGGAGCTTTTGAGGTCTGCTGGGTTCAGTGTTTGGTCTCCCATCAGACCACCAGAGAGCATCTGAACCGGCGGCCACCTTCGTCTCAGTTGCACAAATGGGCCATAATTACAGGGCGATCGCACCGGGTTTCGTTTTATCCAGATCAAATGTCTTCACCTTGATCCAGTCGGTCTTCATCTGGCTCTCTCTGCTGAATTATTGCCATCGAGAAGGCAGCAGAAACTCATCCTCTGAGAAAAGCTGCTTCACTGTTCGGGTGAAACTAATTCTCATGTAGAAATCCATAACGAAATTTGAACCTGACGTTGCTAAATGTCTGTATGCCACCGCAGACACTGTTGTATTTTATTATCACTTGTGTCCTGAGTCTTTTAGGTTTCTCTGCATTATATTCATTAGAGGAGGGGATCCCGTCCTCTGGCTGACTCACAGCGGCACGCCAGAGCATTTAACAGGAGCGACGTTCAGGTCGTACCACAATCCAATCAGAGGTGGTGAACCGGCAGCGCCTGATCCGGAGAAGTGTGAGGAGTCTCTGTCAGAGATGCAGAGATGGAAGGAAACAGATGGGTGCTGCCATTTTATTTCACTGTTTTTTTTTTTTTCCTTTTACTCATATGAGAGACCTGAGCAGGTTAAACCCAGAAGTTCTGGAGCAGATCAGTTCTTTTACCCTGTACATAAACATTTGTCAAGACAAGTATTCAGATGAAGCTTAAGTGGGCCTGACAGGCGGGAGGGTTCAGCTTTGTCTTCATGCCTTGTTTTTCCCCGTCCTCCTGATTTCTTGTGTTCGTCTGCTCGCTGTGTCTGATGTCTGCCCTCCAGCGCCGTGTTGCTCCTCCCTCCATGTGTCTCACCCTGATTACCCTTGTGTGTTGTCAGCTGTGGTTCATTGTCTCGCTGTTTCCTGTGCGCGTTTCTCCGCGTCGTCCCGAGTCCTGTCAGCTGTCAGTGTGTCTGCGATCTCTGGTGGGATCCGACCGGCGCTGCTTTCTGCTTCTCCTTACCCAGCCCGGCCATCGCCTGTTGGCTCTCATCAGCGTTCAGCGCCTCGCCAACTGTTCCTCCGTTATTGATCCTTGTCACTGTCGGCCTGTGTTTTCCCAGCCTCTGTTTGCTCTCTTGGAGTTTTGGTTCTCACCTCTGAGATGTTTTTTTTTTTTTTTTTTTACTTTTTTAAAGGGTTTTTTTTCCATTTCTAATTTGACCTTTTTTTTTGTTTTGTTTTTTGTTTTTTTTTATTTTTTGCACAAAACAAATATAGATTATAGAATTACAAGAAGTTGAAGGCAAACTGTGCAGGAGAGGAAAGAAGCTCAGTGGGCTTCTATGAAATCCAAACCATCAATAAAGATGAATGAAAATAGAAATTAAAAGGGACGAAGGAACAACAGGCGAACAGAGGAGTCAATCAGAACAGTCACAACATGTCAGCTCAGGATCAGCAGGACACTGTTTGGCTATAATAAAATAATTTAGCCCTAAACGGTTCCAAAGAGGAAAGTAATTTGAGTGACTTGTCCAGAGTTCCAGATTTTTGGCCCAGTTGATGCGTGGATGTTGGACAAAGTGGAAATTGAAAGTGTTTTTGGTTCCTTATTGGGTTGAAGTGAATGTCTGATGATCAGAGGGAAACGTTGGAAGCTCTCGTTGAATTTGAATAAAACTCTCTGGTTTGCAGCTCTCCATATTGTCCTACAAAACATAATGGAAGACGATGAAAAATCAAGAAAAAAACTTCCATCACTGAGAAGTGAGAGACTCCGATGATTGATGTGACACAAATCATCCAACACAGTTGATATATAACAACCTAGAGGAGTATCTTGGTGTTTATATCCAACAGACCTGGTCTGCTCATGATGACAAGATTCTCTCATCTTAACTGTTGTACATCCTTAAATTTGCTGTTATGTGAATATAATGTGATATGTGCTGTGGACTTCTTCTGAAAGAGATCTCCACCTCAATGGATTTCTTTCCTGGTGAAATAAAATAAAATACATTTTCTTCAAAAAAAGCTTTTCTTAAGACTGTACAATATAAATCCCCACGATCAGAAAGTTTAAGTACAGCAGATATGATCAGTTCTATAGTAGCAGAATCTTATTGGAGTACAAATGTCCTTTATTTTTTGTTTGAAAAACTTAGTTCAAGGTTTTCATGTCAGCCGATTAAATATATGAGATTTAACCATAAAGCTACATAAAACTTACCCAATAAAGGACCAGGGAGAACGAGCACAGCACAGGCTGCAGCTGTAAAGGTTCAAGTGTTCTGCAAGTTAATAAAGATACTGCTGTAGTTTTTTATGATAAAAAATAAACCCAAACCAATGTTTTATTAATACAGAAGGCCGTGGTGACTGTCGCTGAGTACCGAGACAATAAAGAGCTCCTGTTGCAGCTGTTCAGAAGAACCACATGCCCAAGAGCAGCGCTTGCACCATCAACTCAGGGTGAAGCCTGGGGGTTTCCAAGAAGTATCATTTTCCTTCATTTACAAACCCAGATGTTTCTATTCTATTCTATTCCACATCACACCGTGGGAAGACACCATGCTGTTTGCTCTCCGTTCAGGGTTAATGACTGGTTTATTCAATCATTATTGATAGAAACAGTCTTCTCCTCATTCGATTTGTGCACTTTTTTTTTTCAAACTTAGGCCACTCAAAATAATGAAATCCCCAATTACATGTTACACATAAATGAAAAATTAAAACTGATTTTAAAAAACAACAACAAAGATGAAATTCTGTGCAGTAACGACAGATTATTTGAAATGGAATGCTAATTATTTGTGGAGCGATGCATTCAGGAGTGCTCGGCTCTTCTGCTGGTTTCACTGTGAATAATGAAATGATTCATCCAAACAAAATGACAACATGAGTTCTTAGTCGTTGCCTTAAAAAGCTGAATGCCTTCAGGGAAGAAAACCTCGCATTACCATTTTCAACACCGCTTGTCAGTTCGAACCCTAAACGTGTTTTGTTGAAATTACACAGGACTGTCTCCTGAGAAGTCGTCTCTGCGGTTACAATCCAGTTCAATTTAGAAGCCAAAAAAAAAACTCACTTAAAGAAATAACTTTGCATTTTTCCATACCCCCAATTATTCTGACTGACTGAGACCACCAGAGCGTCAAATTAGCTACAAATACACGTGGGCGAGCATTTCTCCACAGGAAACGCATCTCTTATTTTATGCATTCTTGCATTGTAGTATATGCAGCTGCAGCAGGAGGAGGAGGAGGAGGAGGAGGAGGGTCACAGCCTGCAGGGGTCATTTCCAAAGTCTGCGTCTGTACCTGACTGCTGTTTTCAGGCCGACTGGGAAACAAACAGGAGGGAAATCAAAGTTGACCATTGTTGTGGCGCAGCGTGCGCACACGTCGGCCATTCAAATGAGTGTTGCGGCGTCTGGACAGCCTCGTCCTGCTCTCTTCCGCTGCTCTGACAGCCAGTGTTCGCACAATCCTGTGCAGACGATGACAGCCCTTGTTCAGCCAAACATATTACATTTGCTTTTAGGCATTTAAACAAGCAAGCAGGGGCATGTGAGAACAGTCTGACAGCCAGACAGTCCAGACTTTTTATTCTCTTTTTTAAGTGACGGGGTGGAAAGGTCATTTTAACACAAAAAAAAAAAAAAAAAAAAAAAAAAAGCGTTACTGTTTTTGAAAGCTATAGATCCTCTTACAGGGAGCTGCAAGGAGCTGCTCTGAGGTCAACTCTGGCTTCGACCTGAAATGAGGCCATGAGCAGCTTTGAAGACTTGGAAAAACCTTTTTCTCACATTGCTGTACTGTTCATCTGCTGAAATGGTGGCGGTGGTTTTCTGGTGTTGACAGTCCGCACGACTGACCGTGTTCTCCCAATGTTAATGTTTACAGCACCGCTGCACGTGTGTGTGGTTTCACCTCCAGGTTTGTCACATCTACTACATCCTTTTCAGTGTTTCTGCTGTTTTGGTGTAAATGGACAAATCAAAATACAATGCATGCATTTTTACTTGAAGCGTTGTGTAAATGAGGCCTAAATTTGCTCGTTCCTGCTCTAAGATGCACGTCGATGCTCGTGTGAACAGCACGTATAACTAAACCTCTTAAATAGTTTTCTTTTTGTTTAGCAAAGTGTGCATGAGTTATGAGTCAATATGGCCACTAAAACTCAAGAACAACATGGTTCTAGGTGCTTAGTATTCCCTTTACCTTCTCAAACAGTGCATCTGAACACATTAGTTTAACACCAACACGATTTCAGAAGCACAGTAGTCACATCTGTCTGCTGATGGTTCCATGTTTGTTTGTTGTCAGTGTGTATTGTTTTCTTTCAGTCAGTAGCTGCATTTCACGTCGTCACTTTCGTGTCAATCTAATGAAAATATTTACCAGTGAGAAATCGCATTTCTACCATTTGCATAAACACTGATGAAAGTGATCAGATTCATGTGCACCCAAAAAAATCCGATATAGTCTGTGGATTATTCTCATATTGCTTTACATTTTGACAGGAACTATGGCAATAAACACAACTATGGTTGAAGCTCATTCTAGACCTTAAAGGTTGTAAAGAAGATCTTTATTACTAACAAAAATGAATTAAAGCTAAAAAATGGTGTTATTAAGCTGTAGCAGCCTTGTGTTTATCGTGATCAAAAAAAAGAAAATAAACATTAATCAACTCTGGACGTTGTAAAACCAACATTACTTTAGCCAATCAATAACGAGGTAGCCAAGTTATCTATTGGTTTTCTAACGTGTCAGTCCACCTCTCTACATTTGTAGCGTAGCTGTCATGCTCCTACGCCCTTTTCATGCCCCCCTCTCCCACGCGCTCCCCCCCGCTCCCCCCATGCTCGGCTCTGCTGCCGCGATCAACACCTTTTCACTTGTAGACTTGACGCAATTTCCACAAACAATGTATGTTTTAATCTTAAAACAAGACTTGTATGAAAAAGTCCGGAGATTGTGGGGGGTGGGGGGGGGGGGGGGGGGGGGGTGGGGGGGGTTACGCCTGTATGCTGCAGCCACACACAGATCAGCTGTGAGCTCCGAGCGTGAGTCTGCTCCAGTCCTGCAGCTCCACACAAACCTCCCCGTCCTCCTCTGATCCACCGAGACCAGGGACGGCTCAGGGACAGGATTTGGCACAAGTGCAGGATTTTACTCATATTCGCTGTGTTTTGTGTTGTTCAAAAGGTTGGTAGTTATGTGTTAGCGCTGTGATGCTAAGTTGCTACATGCTACATGCTACTTTCTGCGTACGGAGGAGGTGTTCCTCTGTAGAGAGCAGGGAGGAGGGGTGTGGGTCACACATGCGCAGCATTTCAAAAAGGACTAACTGTCACTGGATTTCTCTCTCCATGGAAAATCCTCTATACGACCTTTAACAAGATGAAGAATTATCCACTGCTCTGTTTCAATGTGTTGGAATTAAAACTAACTACTCGTATCCTCCAGTTCATTCTTGTTGGTGCATTTTTTTTTTACTGCTATTATTTTTACACTTAATGTGGCAGAAAAGTAAATTGTGTCTAAGAGGATCCGTTTTTTTTTTCCCAGAACCTGCTTTGAGCGTGTTCTGCGTCCCGCCGCTCTTTTGTCCCGATACCCTACAGCTGCTGCTGGCACCCCCCCAAACACTGATCCCAACTTCCTCCCACAGCCCCCCGCTCTCCTATCATCGACCCAGATAAGTGTGAGTGAGGACTATTGTTTAGAACAGCAGTCTGTGTAATTTCACCATTAGTCTCAATCAAAGACAAGCAGTTCTCAGGCCTCGGGACATTGTGTGCATGTGAGTGCGCTGCTGGACGAACGAGTGTCTGAGAAAGAGTAATAAGACACCCCCACCGCCACCCCGCGGCCAGGGAAGCAGAAATGAGATGAAAAGAAAGCAAGGAAGAGATAGAAAATGTGAAAGAAGGAAGCAGGAGAAAAGGGAAGAGGAGATAAAGAAAGGAAGAAGAGCCAAGAGATAAGAAAGAGGGATGGATGAAAACAAACGGGGAAGACACGCATAAAAAAGTACGGGCGATGGTGGAAAACAAACGACGGCTAAATGTGAAATGGAGCACCTTAAAAGCATTATGTTTACACACTCATGTCAAGATACACTTTTGTGCACTCACACATCACTCAGAATGGCTTCTAGGCATTTGGCATCTCAGTGTTGAGGATTGAGTATCTCCCATTTCTCTAACCGTTGCACCATGAAGCCTTAATCTGTTATAGGCCCGAGCTTATAACCTCTTCCCGCGCAAGCATAAATGCACACAACATTCCCCCTCTGGCTAAGTAGTATATGGGTGCCATGGGAAATTCAGATGGATTGCGTGTAGATAAGACACACACACACACACACCAGCACAATATCAGGCAGGCAGCGAACAGGGATGGACGCAGCTTATGCGACCTTCGGGGGTTTCGCCACTCCTTGGTAGTGTTGCAGCTTTCAGGAGCAGAGGGATTTGATTTAATAAAGGGATTTGTGGACTGGGAATGGGAGCAGGGTGGAAGAAAGGATGGAGGAAAAAAATGAAGAAGAGGGAAGTGGCAAAGCAAATGGGACAGAGAGAAGACGTGATCGATGGTGATTACAGCAGTGGCGGTGCTGTTCTGGTGGCGGTGTTGACTGAAGTCATCAATGAAATGATCTGAATGGCCGTGCTGATGTTGACGGTCATATTTGTATTGATTAGGGTGGAGGGAGAGATGGTTGTACCGGTGGTGTGATGACTTCTAAACATACATATCTTCATAAACACATTCAGGCCCTCCAGGCAGCGGATCGCCGAGGGCGGCAGTCTCACGCGTCTTCAATGGAAATCAGTCCGTAAAGCTTCATTCAATAGATTCAGCTGAAGAAGAGTCGCTCGGTACAGTCGGGTGAGCTGAAGTACACACGGGCGAATCAGACATGGAGAAACAGAAGCAATGACAAACAGGACAAGATACAAGACACGAGGGAATCCCTACCTCTCACCAGAACCATGGTTTGAATCCCTACCCACAATCCTTTTTTCTCTCCCTGTATCCTCTAAACTCACCCTGGACAGCAGAATGTCTCGAACACATACCTCTGAAGCTGGTTTTTCAAGGTTCTTCCTGTTTTCTCTTTCCACGATCGCAATTCATGTAGAAATGTTGTTTTTTTTCTTTGTAAAAGTGGAAACGCTAAAATCAAATGAACACTACAAAAACCAACTTATTTTTTCATGAGGAACAAAGTGAAAACATTGTACCAGCACTGTAGTCATACAGGGATCATTCATCCCCTCTTCCATGCAGAACATGAGTCATCATCAGAAAACACATCATGGATGTTATTAAGAGAATAACATTTGACATCGGACTGCAACAGGGAAATCATCCTAAACTCCCGGAAAAGCAAAGCCAATGACAGACGGACGGGGTGTTTCCAGGACGCGTTCACAGGGACTTTCAGACAGCATGTCATTTCATCTTCTCCAGCAATAAATGTTCTCAGCTCCTCAAAAGGGACTTCCCATCAGCCCCAGGGCTTTCAAACATGCATTCTAATCCAAGAAATTACTGACACACTCCCACACGTTCTCCAAGTGCTTCTGGAAAACAAAGAGAGGCACAAGTCTAAATAGGCACAAAAGGACAACTCACATTCACCAAGAAACTACTTCAATGCTTCTTTAAAAACAATCACCGGCAGGTCTTTCATCTTCGCCACCACAAAAAGAAACCAAAGATTCTGCATGAACATGAAAAGTTCCAAAGTTTTTGCGAAAGTAGAAATTTTAATGTCGAAAGAGAAAAACAATCTTCACTTTATGATTCTTGCAGCACCAAATGTCAAAGCAATTGGAGGGCAGAGAGGGAAAACCAGCATTTCACATGTGATGTGTTATTTCTAAAAAGACCAAACATCAGATGGCAGCCGATGTTTACATGTATGAATAATACCCAAAAATGCAATTATTCCTCCCTAAACTCAGACGGATGTTTGAGGTCGAGGTTTAAGAACTCACAGCTGTATTCAATCATAAAATACACATTTTTTTTACTGATATCAACTAGTTGGAGTCACCAAACCAGACCGAAAACATGCATAATGCAACAGCTAGAGCAGAAGCTTTTGGACATTTAACAGTATTCTGTCATTAAGATTGGGTTTATGTCAAGAATGTAGTAATTTTCCATAGTCATTATTTGTTTTTGTGAAAATATTGACAGTTTTATCACAAGAAAAACTTTAAGCTTAAGGTTATTATAGCACTATTTTACCAGTTGGCCCGCTCAAGATAATAATGGTCTGCATGTAGAGCCTGAACTGAATATGTTTCACACCTCTGGTCTAAACTAATGCAAACAAATCCATGAATTCTTTCGGTATCTGACAGTAGAGTGAAGTGTCAGTGCAATTTCTACAGCGTCAAATAAAACACAGGCAATTCAAGGCACTTTGACAGAAAAAAGCCAACAATTAGACATGAGAAAGGACAGCAGAAAGAAAAAAAACCTCCCTTTGAACAGGAACAAAACAGTAGAATCAGACTCAGAATCAGTAGAGGGGACTTTCTGCAGAACCAGACTCAGAGGAGACTTTCAGCTCCGCCTAAAACACTGACTCACAGCCTCGTTCCTGTCGTTCTGGAGTGCACTGACACTAAAGAAGCTTTGTCTCATTTGAAGAACTTGAACTACCTCACAGGTATTTTCAATTACGCCTAATTAGGCTTTGGGTTAAGTGAACGCCGGCTGAAGCTGCGCAGAGAAACGGCGCGGCGTCACTGATGCCGGCGATCTAATGAGAGCATGAAAGGCTGAAGGACAGTGAAGAGGATGCCAGCTAAATGAGCTCAGAGTTGTAAAAGAGGTCTAATCAGGCCGTGAGGGAGAACACCTGCCCGAGCAAACCACGGCTGAGCAAGGTTTTTTAATTGTTCCGCTCTGACATCAATGAGAGAGTGGTTTTTACGTGTCAATTCACTTCAAATGCCTCTTTAAACGCCCGAGCTTCCTCGCTGAGGTGGCATGACACTGTTCACTCATGACGATGGGACAGGGGGAGGGTGATCATCACTGAAACTGTGGTCCCACGTGTTCTTTCAGAGTTCATCTGGAGTGTGATTAAAGAAAGCAAGCTCTAGTCTACTTGTTTAATCAGTTTTGTTAATCAGTTTTTAATAAACTGATTTACATAACCATCAAAACAGCCACTTGGTAATTATCACGAGGTAAACATGGTAATTTTCTCAAGATGCTTCATCAGATTGATCAAACCCACTCTGTAATTATGAGTGAGCTTGTTATTCCTGCTTTATTTCATGATCGCTTTTTGATCAAAAGCGAGATTTCAGATGGATTTTTTTTCCTGGTAATGACAAGCACACTGCCATTCAAAGAATGTGAAAAGGACTTAATTTTTAAGTAATGTGCTCCATCACACTGGTTATCTATCTGGTGCAAGGTGTGTGTGTGTGTGTGTGTGTGTGTGTGTGTGTGTGTGTGAGCGTGCGTGCGTGTGTGTGTTTTAATTTTTAAGCATAAGCTGCATGGTTACATGTTCTATTACCTACATACATTCAGAAACACTGAGTGGGTCATCCAGCTCACAGCTCAAAGTAAAATAAACTAAACGCTTTCAAAATGAAAGCTGCTAAAATCAAATCCCAGCCCTGTTACACGGAGGACACATCACCCAGTTATTATGGAATTAATTGAAAACTACTTTCTCCTATAATGTCCAATAATGCAAAATCTGTGGCGCCTCTGAATGTTATGAAGCCATAATAACTGCCAATATTGTAAAATAGTTAAATACCATTTTACAACCATGACTGAAAATCATGGTTGTAAAAAGTGTGAGAGAAAGCAGAAGGAAATGAATGGATGGATGAATGATTGAGAGAGAGCGCGCTGCACTGTATATACACCTCATTGAATTAGGTGTACAAACTGCCAGCTGCGTCTTGGTTGGTAGAGTGGCCGCCTCTCATTCGGAAAGTTGCAGGTCTGATTCCCCATTCCTCCTTGCCCGCGTATCGAAGTCGTCCTTGAGCAGGACGATGAACCCCAAACTGCTGCCGCCATAGGTCAGTGAATGTGTGTGAATGTGGTTAACAGTGTGACGCTCAAGCAGTGAAAAAAATTGCTGCATGAGTGAAAACTATTTACCCCGAGCCAAATTTTAATGGGTAAACTGCACAACAGCTGCAGCCGTATGTATTTTATTACACTATTATCTGCACTTATTACATTTTGCAATTATTTTTTAATGCTACTTTAATCATATAATAACTTATTGCATTCAAAATGTTATGACAATGAATGAAATGTTGCATTTCACTACTGTATTACATTATTGGCTCTATTAATTTGATTGCAGCGTTGAATGTTTTTTATCCCTACAGACATGAGACCAGCATGAGTTCATACAGGACGTACAGCAGAGTGCACACCTCCAAACTGAACTGCAGCTGCACAAATCCCCTAAAAGCACTTTCTCCCCAAGCGTATCAGGAATCAGTCATATTATTTCAAACATGAGTTACTTTAACCTCGGGGTTGGCTTGATAGTTATTTGCAGTTCTGTAAATGGTCTGATTGAATATCTTGCAGCTGACTTCCTCCTCCTCCACACCACATTATGAAAATTTTTTTACAAAATCAATTTTGAGAAAGAAGCTGTGTTGTTCAGATTTTCTCTTTTTATGGGCCATTACAATTTGAGAACGGGAATTTACAGATATAATGACTAATATTAGCTGGGGACATGCCCAGGGTGGATCCTGCTCTCACTGATAAATACAAACATATATGCAGATGACACTAATGTCTTTGTGCTTTGAGATTTGTTCTTACAAATAACTGATATTTTGTCAAGTTCTTTTCACACTGGCCTCAAACAGTCTTGGGAATTTAGATAATCCAGTGAAAAATGTTTGGAACCACTGGTTTAGGAGTCCTTACATATCCTTGACAGCGAATCTAAAAAAATCGTTTTTTGGTGATCACATTCATTAGTTCAACCTCTGTCATTATTTGCACGATACAAGGTCTGAGCAGATGAGTCCGTCGATTCTGGCTGAAGAGCTGCAAGTTTGACACCTGTGGTTGAAAGCAACTCTGCAGGAAATGTATGATGAATGTAAGTCAATGCAATGTCCCCCAAAAGCCTTAAGACAAAACTGTTGTGTATCTGTGCCTTTGTGTGTGTGTGTGTGTGCGTGTGTGTGTGTGTGTGTGTGTGTGTGTGTGTGTGTGTGTCTGTGCTTCGAGGTTATAATTGTAACTGTGGTACAGAACAAGAACAGCAACTTGTTAGAAAGTTGGAATGAGTTGGAAGAAACTGTAGATGGAACTGTCTGCTGGTGTGTGCACGTGCATGCATGTGTGTGCGTGCGTGCCTGTTTGTGTGTGTGTGTTTGTATC